>NC_092863.1:104469607-104491137 GCF_032062135.1 Pyxicephalus adspersus | reverse complement strand
ATGCAGAAAATGCACCTTGATGCTCATATTGCAACCAAGCATTTTGTAGCTCTCCAAGAGTTTCTGGACAATTTTGTGTAATTATTTGCTCGTGTGTTTCCAAGAAAGTCCTTGACAATGGCTTTGAATGATAACCAAGCATTCTTTTTGACTTCTGACTTTGATGAGCTGCCGAATCTGAGGACCATCAAACACACTAGCCTTAATTTTTTCAAATGACAGGCTAGGAAATGCCAAAATGAGGATCACCTGGTTTTAGGGCAGATCTTGGAGTCTAATTCCTTTCCACCCTCACAAGCTCTGCTGTCCCACATGGACAGATAACAGGGATACTTGGTGTATCCACTTTGCAGACCAAGAAGTAAGGATACCATTTTAAGGTCAACACAGATAACCTAATTGTGTTGGTGATATTGCAACAACTCAATGACTCTCTTTATGTCTGCATATTCTTCACCAATAGAAACTGAATGGCCAATTGGGACTGACCCAAATATATTGCCATTGTAAAATAGGACACACTTTAAGCTCCACTTTGGGCTTAAACCAGATATGTTATGGCAATGCACAAAGCCACTGTCAGTTCTAAAGTACGGCAGAAATGCAATTTCTTTGGTTCGAAAGTACGATACCTTTGTTCCTTTTTTAAGTAAGTTTTTCTCACTCAGTCTTGATGCTAGGAGTTCTGAAGCCTTCTTCGATAGTCCCAAATCACTCAACTCATGCTGATCAAATCCCCTACGAACAGAGTTGTCTTTAATTTTAATCTCTTCATCATATTGTCACCTAGTTCATCACCATAATCATGTTCTTCAAGAGAGGGTAGTGTAACGAAAACCGGCACTGGGATTTTATCTTAATGAGCCACTGGGCGTATAGCCGATGGTAGACTAGGAGACTCTATGTTACATTTCTTGTTATATCCTGAAGTTTTCACTATACAAAAGTAACAGTCACTGAAATGATTTCCTGGCTCTCACCAAACTATAGCAAATGGGATCTCATCAAGTGTTCCCTTTGTCCACATCCGTAAACCCTCGACACATTGTTTGCACACCTTGAGGGGCCCAAGACTTATCCTGATCACCAAGTTTAACTTTGAAATATGCCAAATAGGCTTGCTCTACAAATGTGCTGATGTTCACCCTTTGACTGGGAATGGTGAAACTGCCACAGATATAACAAAATGAATCAGGTTTGCTTAGGCACTTACGAGGAGAAACAGCAGAGCCAGACATCATCTGAAAGAAAGGAAATACGTGTGTATGTAGGAAGATAAATTTGACTTATTCACTACGTAGAGCAGCGCACAACCTCTGACCACACTGTCCTGCGTGTAAATGAATAGACGATACAAATCCACGCTACAGTAATCGCAATTACTGTAAATTACAAGCGGTAGAAAAAAAACTTGATGTGATAGAAGAAAACTAACTACACCTTCAGAATCAGCATACCAGTTTTAGTGTAAATAAGCTTAAAAATTGAAGTCAACAAAAAATTTGTTCAAAATTGTTCCCCAGTGTACTGGACAATGATAGGAAGTGTGATTATTCCCAGTCGGGATATAGAGAGAAATCAAAACCTGACACGGTCCTGAGACTTTCTGCTTTATTCAAAACTAAAAAGAAAACTAATATGAACCTAATCTTCTTGGTGAAGGGGCAGATATTTGGGACCTACTATTAAAGAAAGCTTTTAGATTTTACCAAAAGCCACCCAAGTTTCTAAATTCTTTGGGAGGATGTGAGGAAGACATCTGGTTTGTGGACAATGGGACTGAAGATATTAAGGAAGGGATAAGACCAGGTATGGAACAGCACATGCCTACTGCCACCATTATTTGTTGGTTGCCCAGACTTCATGCCTTGATAAGGTTCTAGATCTGCCTTTTCTTTTTCGACCTTTTCAACATGGGGAAACCCTTGCAATCATTTTCAGATTTCAGGAAACCCCTGCTAAATTTACTATATCCACAGTTCACATGGTTTTAGCTTGGTGGTCACTGGGATAAATACCTTTTACATTGCTTGCCAATGGGAAAAATGTCATCCTTACAGATAGCCAAAAAGACCATTGGTCAGTGGCAACTAACCTGAACACAAATTGCTCATTGCTCAAGGAACCCCCAGCAACCTCTACAGGAACCCTAGAGTTCCACAGAACGCTGGTTGAAAAACACTAAACCCTACTTTTTCAAATATTAAAAAATGTGAACATGAACAACATTTAGGAGCTTGTCAAAAACATCAGGATCACCAGCTTTGCTGAACGCATTTACAAGCCAAACCCAGAAACGTTCACCCATCTCTGATCAGGAGTAAGTGAGTCCAGACCAGCATGATGATGTACCCCAAGGGGGCCTGTCTATCATGACTTCTACACACATTTCTCCAAAATATAGATGAATATTGCAGCAAGGACTGACATTTTTTATTTTTAATACACTGGGCTAATAATTTCATTGAGTTCATTTAAATTGAAATCCCTGCACCTGCCTGTTAAAAATTAAAAGAGGGGGTTGCAGGGGCTTACTTCCAGACAAAATTCAACGGGCAATGTGAAATAGATTGAACACAACTATAAATGAGCGGTAAAACTGGATCCTAAATTCTGACGCGTTTCGCCAGAATAGGCTTCTTCAGGGGATTTATGGGAAGAGCCAGTGACAGTACTAACAAAAGTAGACTATACAAAAATATCAATTATAATTCATTCAAAGAACTAACGATTTAGATCTTATACAAAAAGATTTCTTATTACAATTTACAATTCTTGAGAAAAAGTATATATGAAAAACTATATGAAAAATAACAATATTTGAGTATGAGCATGAATAAGTGAAGGAATTTATAAATGTCTCTTAGCAATCCAAGGATATGTGATGCCCCAGACAATAAAAGTCCCAGGCTCCCCAGGGGAAAGACAAGAAAATCGACATCAGAACTGGCTAATGTTCATATAGAATTATAAGATTGGTATGCATATATTGTATCAAGTAGGAGTATAAAAGAGTAATTGTTTAAAAATATGTAAACCATTGTACATACCATAAGAGTATCATGTTCATGCAAACTGTACTTGAAACTGAGCCAGTAAACAATATTTTTGCAGAGTTAGATGGCCCAGGTTCTGGTCAGTGCATTTTGCATATAATTTGTATCTCATCTCATTGACCAGTCCTAATTGGGGAAATTTATTGCATTTCCATTTTAGCTATAATTCCTTTAAGTTTTTTTAATGTCGTCATATTTGTAATTAAACCCCTCCCTTTTATTATATTTAGCCACACCCATTCTCCCCGGAACTTTTTCCTTTTCAATCTACGAGTATTTTGTCAAGCTTGTAGTAATATATTGTATTTCTTTTGGCAGTAACAGGTAGCTTGTGGTTTGTATAGTCAGGTCAATTTGTTTAATAAGGGTACATTAATAAAATCCTGATCTGATTCCTCTCCAAATGACTGCATGAAAGAAGTGGGAATGTTGCCAAATACTGCAGGAACACTACGTAATGCAGGAACATTTAGGGAAGCTGCAGGATTTACACCTGTTCTCATCACCGGGAGCTCCAGGCTGAAAAATAAATGTAATTCACAGAGGATTAAAATGTAACAAAAGGTAAAATCCAAAGTAACACATATAATGCTATCTGCAGGTACTAACACTGAAGTTATTATATTTTTGTGTACTGTCCCAATTATATTTTTATTACCTATTGATTTTTTATTTTCCTTTACCAAACTGAGCAGAAGTGGCAGTTAGGAAGCTCAGACAAACATTTTAATACTGACAGGGGCCTAACAATAGTCAGATATTACCCCCCCCCCCCCAAAAAAAAAAAAAACAAACAAAAAAACTGTTGCTATATCTGCCCAAAAAGAGGGGTTAGGCTCCAGTCCATCTTCAGACACTTCTTTGGCCACAGTCCAAGGGGGGCTACATTGCTGCTGCATAAATACAGTGCAGGGAATGTAGCCACTCAGCCAACACAGGATGTGTTATAGGTCAAACTACCAGGAGGTCCAATTTATTGATCACTTTATCACTAAAGTGATCTTTTAGTGATCTAGGAAGATCATTATTTCAGAAAGGTACTGGCAATGTCTGCTATAATCCCTCCTATGTGTCTAATCGCTCCGGGTTTCTGACCAAAAGCTGAGCTGTATATGTATAGCGTCAGCTTTGGTTGCCATGATGCCCGGCATTTCCAGCATTCCCGGAACTCCTCCCCACATGCTGTAGGTGAATGAACTTGTGCCTGTGCAAGAGTTACTTTGTCACAGCCCGGCCAATTAGGATAGCCAAAAATTGGCTTTGTTGTCTATCAGAAGAGAACAAAGGAGAGAATGGTGGCACACTGCGAGGGAATGGGAACGGGTGAGTAAAGTGGGTTTAGTTCCCCTTTAAGCCTTAGCTAAACTTGTCTACAAACTGTATGATATTGCAGCCTACCTAACTTTAAATGTGGTGGTTCCATTCATTTTTGTCATATCATTTCTTCCTTGCTGTCCCCTTTTTCTGTTCATGCTTTCATTTTTGAAAATTCATTCCCATAAAGTTTGTGTGACCTGGAATTCTTTCTGGCTATGTTGCCTTGCAGAGACCAGTGGAGCCCCAACGTAGCCACCCGTTCATGAGCACGGCCGGGGCTACACCTACCAACAATCAATGCCACTTTCCAAATTTCTGCGTGACAAGGGAATTTGAGACTCCACCTCTTCAATCACGAAACGCCATATGATTTGAATGGGTCATAAAACCTTTTTGTGAAGTCAACAATGCTCACTTACCCAATGGAGGTTCCAGGGAAAGGACATAGAAATGGAGTGTTGGAAACGTGAGTACTTACCCCTATCCAACACTAGGAAATGTGGATATAGACTTATATTGGAAGGACAGGTCCACTTTAGCACAGCTTTTATTAATAAAACTAACTTGTGGCATGCACAGGGGCCAGATAAATGTAATTGTATCTATTGTCGCAGTAATGCGTCATCCAGCTATAACGCAATATTAGTTTCTCTGAGGGTATGGCTCACTTATTGACAAGGGTCATTCGGTCACATTGCTATATTATCGTATATAATTTCCATGTTCTGGAAATACAGATAATTACATCTAAAGATTGCTGGCCTCCTCCTCCGGATATGTAGCCACTCACTGGTATAACAATAGGAAAAGCCCAGCATGCAGCACATTATACAATTATTATATTCACAAGCAAAGGACGGACTGATTTTGATAATAGACGTTGGGCCGCTGGACGTCATCGCAGTACGGACGTACAGAACGCTAGTGACGAGAGAAGAAGAAACAATCGATGCCGCAATTAAACCTCTATTGACTCACTATGCAAAGCAGACGAGGCAAGGGATCGGAAATCTTAATAAAGCTGATTTCTACAATGTTGTTTTTGAACAATGAACTCAGCAAAGCAAGAAGCAGATAAACAAATTGACAAATATAGAACTTTTAATGTAGCAGGGAGAAATGTAAAATTAGATCTGGGTAAAGCAGAAGATATTTAAAAAGCCATTAAGGGATCTCTAGACCTTCTCTCTGTGTGGTTAGAAGATTAGGGGAAGAGTCCTTCAAGTATTGGAGTCATGGCGGACATGGACTATATGACCAAGATTTTGTGAACCATCACACCTGAGAGACATATGAGTTTGTTGGATATCCAATTCCAAAACCATGACCATTCAAATTAAATTGGCCAGCTTTTGAGGCTATACCAACAACCACTCTTCCGAGAAGGCTTTCCACAAGACTTTGGAGAGTGTCCGTGAAGCAGAGAGAAATGTAAAATTAGATCTGGCTATAGCAAGAGATATTTTTAAGTCAATAAGAGGTCTCTAGATCTTCTCTTTGTGTGGTGAACAGATTAGTGTTGGAGTCATGGCCGACATAGACTGTATGACCAAAGTTTTGTGAACCATCACAACTATTTGAATTGTTGGAAATTCCATTAAAAAACTATGACCATTCATATGGAAATGGCCACCTTTTAAATCTATAGGAGCCTCCACTGTTCTGGGAAAGCTTTCCACAAGATTTTGGAGGGTGTCTCTGAAGCAAAGAGAAGTATAAAATTAGATCTGAGTAAAGAAGAAGATATTTTTAGGCCAAACATCTGTAAGAGGACTCTAGATGTGTGGTGAGCAGATTAGGGGAAGAGTCCTCCAAGTGTTGGAGTCATGGCAGACATAAACTATATGACCAACGTTTTGTGAACCATCACACTCATATGAGTTTGTTGGACATCCTATTCCAAAACCATAATCGTTCATATGGAATTGGCCACCCTTTGAGGCTATCCCCTCTTCTGAGAAGCCTTTCCACAAGATTTTGGAGGCTGTCTGTGGGAATCTGTGCCCATTTGTAAGGTCAGATACTGATGTTAGATGATAAGACCTGGCTTAAAATTCGGGTTCCTATTTATCCCAACCCTGTTCAGTAGAGTTGAGGTCAGGATACAAAAGTTCCCCCACACCATACTTTTTGGAGCTAGCTTTGTACACAGCAGCCATACTGGAGCAACTACGTCTTGTTGTTTCCATTAGAAGCTCCATTGCTGTATGCTGATCTCCTACCTGGACAGCACCTAGAATGCAGAATACTTACCCCATTTTCTCCAAATCATTTAGACTTTTTATCATCTATTTACCAAATAAATCAAAATGTGTCTTCACTCAAAAGCTTTTTGGGGTTGTTGTCTTTCATTGCCTGGAGTCCATTCTCAATAGACGATGGCAGAGCATTTCATGAACATTGAATATTGGCATTAAAAATATTACCATATTGGAACATTCTAATATCCCCTTCGATCCACAATTTGCAATTCAATCACTTTTTGACCATGATCATTTCTGATCAAAACCCTCTTTGAGTTAAAGTCCCATTGGGATCCCCATACACATAGACCGATCTTCCATATTTTCTTTCAGTTATTGATGACTGAGAGGTTATTCTAGCTTCTCAAATAATTACATCTATATAAGAATGTATGTATGTATCTATCAGACCAAAACTTGTCTGCACTTTTTTGGAGTATTTTGGTGTCTTTCCCTGCCTTTGCTTGGTGTCCATTCCAATGGACAATGGTAGAGCATTCCATAGACATTGAATATCGGCATTAGAGAATATTGCCATTGGAACAGTATAATATTCCTTCTAATCCGTAGTTTACTTATTATTAGCTTCTTGGAGTAAAATTGCCGACAGGATCCCCATGCAGACTGGTCTTCAATATTTAATCTTTATTATCAATAACCATGGGGTGACTTCAGCTTCTGAAATAATTTCATCCCTTTAATTTATATTTTTACTTCTACCGGAAGAACTAGCCTGGAAACCCCACAGCTTTTCCTAATAAAATGCAAGCTATCATTTGAGAAACTCATGGCTTTAACAAAATAATTAAGATGATAGAGATCAGCAAATATGTATGGATGGTAAATCTTCTCCCCCTTCCGTTAATAGAGCATCTCTAAAGATGTAGTACTTGTAGGCAGCCAGGAAGTTGTGCTGATCCTCTCTGCCACTTATTTTTTATACGCCCCCCACCCAGGATCACTTAGCCTTCGCAGCCTTTCTAATGCTTTGCTAGTCCCTATTGACCTAAACCTTAGGTCCTTTTGATGAATCACTATTGAATTGCCTCAAGGTCATTTTTCATACCAATATGACGTTGTGACTTCCGTTTGTTGGATCTCCTTGCACTATGTTTATTATCTTTGTATGCTCTGGAAAGCTAAATAAAAATTATTGAACGGGAAATGTAATTTCTCACTAGGTTTGCTAGGTGTTCAAGTGCCTCCGATTCCCTTAATAATGTCATTATAGCCAAGAGTCACAGCTCCGCTCCTTAAGCATTTTCTGCCCTTCCTTTGATGTACCATATCCATTCATACAATATTTTTCTTCATTCCAAGTACTATACCCATGTGCAGTATAATTATGGGGTATAATTGCACATATGTTGCTCATTGGATGTCAGCAGAGCCTGGTGTGTATGGTGAAAATAAATTATGCACATATTTAAATGACCATATGTGAACATTCGTAGAATAGGGAACAATTTATAGAACAGGTGTACGTTCTTTTCCTAGAATTCTGCTTTAATTTAATGGTAGGGGAGGCGTGGACTGGCAGGCAGAAGGGAAATCGCCCTTTAAATGTGTAGCCCACATGGAGACATATGAACATAGCAAATCCTATGCAAACAACCATCCTCCATTTATAAAAGCCTTGCCTAGGCAGGCTTTAAAAGACTTTGGGCATAAGGTTTACATAACTTTACACATTTTTTCTAATTGAATCCAATTAAAAATGTATGAGGCCCCTTTTTTCACGGGTGGAAATCCATATGGTTAGCTATTTCAATATATATGCCAAACTGCTGCTATGTACCCAGTTTGGGCATTTGCACACTTTCCCCTTAAAGTGCAGTTTTACTTCCAGAAGAGGAAAGTAACTGCACGTCCATTAGCAACTGGTCACTCCCAGGAACTGTACCAAGATCCGCACTTCAGACACGTGCACACAATGGTTTCCAGTTGAATGGAAGCAGTTCGGAACTTGGGGGAGAACACCTAAATCAACTGGTAATCTAAAAATAACCCAAACTCTTTGGTAAAGTTGAATGAAAACTTTTTAGTGTTTGAATGTTAAGAGGAACCTGTGCCCCTAACGCTACCAGCTTCCTCATTACTCAGCCTCAAGGAATCCCATCTTTCCACATGAATCTTTATTGCTAAAATAAATCAGTGGTGCATCAATGGTGGTAGGCTTGACCAATCTAAAATCCAATTTAAGCCCAACAGTAAAAACAGCTCAACAGGAATAAGTGTAGCAGTAGATTGGATATACCATACCCAAAGACAAACAAATCATATCACACAATACATCAGTGTTCTCGCCAGACCCTTTTAGCTGGGCACACCACCCAGCACTTTTCAGTAACCACCCCGCTGTCTTTGGGTAATTACTGATAAGTTAGCTTGCAATACAGGGGCTGCCACCCGTCTAAAATATCTTCCCACTCAGACAGGAAGGAGTTAATAAGTTGTCATGGGTAGAGCAAGAGGTCACTTTAGGGCATTGGTAAGGAGGAGGAGGTGAGGGAGGGGTTAAGGTGATAAATGGTTAGGGAGAAGAGGGGTGAGGTCATTCAGGGTGCAGGAGAAAGCTTCCCACCCTTTCGTCCCATTTTGTGAGGGTTAAATAGGTAAGGGGATGTTGGCATGAGGGTAAGGTTACATAGTTACATAGAAAATCAAGTTGAAAAAGGTCCATCAAGTTCAACCACTAAGGAAATAAACATATGTCTGATATACACCCCTATGGACATAGTTGATCCAGAGAAGGCAAAAAAAAAATGTTGGGGCAGTTGAGATCTTCGAAGGGTGTGTGTTTTACTGGCAGAAGTTTCAGTGGGGTTGGGGACCCATTTTTGGTGTGGAGAATTGGTGGACAACTGGTAGATGGAGAATACACATATGGTGTTTAAAAGAAGTATCGTTCTCAAGCTGGGAGCATTGGCAGCTGGGAGCAATGTTATCACGTTAGAACTGACTATCAGTGGTAATGGGGGTCCTTGTAAACTGGCTTTAAGTTGGGTAGTAAGCTGAAATGGTTAATTATTTGTTATATATTGGTTATTTGTTGTTTTTTATGCTTAGATTGTTTTTGTTCATTTTAATGTAAGGTTCTATTTAATGTTTAGTGTGTAATAAAAGACCTGCGGGTCATTTAGCCAAAGATTTTGGTGTATATAATACACAAAGGAATGTGGGTTAAAGGGGTTTTGGGGGGAAGGGGAGGTCTACAAAACTCTGTTTTGCCTCAGTCATGTTTCTTTTTTCTCTCTCTGGAGTTCAGCCTTAACTTAGCTTTTCTTTATATATCCCTGGTCCTTTTAACCCCCCTAGTGGTATTCCCGAGTGTGACTCGGGGCAGATTTTCCAGACAAAAAACGGTATTCCCGAGTCACACTCAGGGTAGCTTTTAAATAAAAAAAACCCCACTTACCTTGCTCCGTTGTCGTCCCCCATTATCGTGCTGGTCCCCGCAGGTCCTGGGGACACATCCTTCCTCCTCGATCTCCAGCCGGCCAATGCAGGGACAATCTCCGGGGTTTTCAGGTGACGTCGGAGCGGATCGGCGGAAAGTTCAAATAATTTTGTATTGGATTCATAATACAAAATAGCTGTATTGAGTCCAATACAAAGAAATATTTATATAATATATATATAATTGTATTATATTTATATATATACCGGTATATATTATATATGCTACTGTACAGTTATATTACATTTTTAAATATTCTTTTTTTTTAACAGATTTTTGTGTTTTGTTATTTAAAGTTAATAATTAAATTTGTTGAATTTATTACATATCGGTTAGTTATGCCTAAGAATTAAAGCCTACAATGAAAAATAAATTTCCATGCAAAAAATTGTACCGCTTCTTGCATGGAAATTTGGACGGAATTAGAGCGCTAGGTAGGTTATTCTTCCACTGTTATATCTCAGCTTTCTTTATGTCCTATATCCAGCTATAAGGTGGCCAATGCCATATTACTTTTAGAAGGTAATTAATGCCAAATGTTTAATCCACTTAACCCCCAGGATGAAGGTAACACAACTTTGGTGACTCTCCTCTCTCTTTATAATCAGATTTACGCGTTTCTCTTTTGTTCTAGCTCAGATATCTTTCCACTCCATTCTCTCTGCAGAGGCGCCACGGCCAAACACGGCTTACATTTCAAGGTGAGACGATAACGTCCGATCTGTGATCATTGGGAGCCAGAAAACCTTAAAGCAGCTTGTAAGGTAAGCAGCAAAAAGTCAGGAAAATAGAAAGAAAGCAGATTTTGTTGTATCTGCAGAGACGTTTTCAGTGATGCTAACCATATACACATCCATTGCTTTTCAATTAAACGTGTAATTGAATCTTTAACTCATTTTTCTCTGATTGGCCACATATGCAATATTTAATTACAATTAAGACAAGAAAATGCAAATGCAGTTACAGCCCAATTAACAATACATTTGATTAGAAGTGATGAATAAAAGGATTGAATGCTGAAAAATCAAAACTATTCACTTGCCTAATAGAAATGCAAAGAGAAATGATGATGTGAATGGTGAACAACGCATCATAACCGGCATGCTGGAAATTAAGCAGTAGATGAGGATTGGATGCAGTTAATTCATTTTGTTTTGTAATTATGCTGCATATCTGAGTTCTAGCATGAGAAATAAAATGCCCCCCTCCCCCCATACACAATCACTAGAGTCAGGACATTAAATTTTAAGTAACAAAGTAAAAAGGTGATATCTCCTTCCCAATAATTACAGGGAGTCAAAATATCACCCCTAAAAAAATTAGCCAAACGACCTGTGGCTATTTTTCCAGATGGATACAGCCCAGAACATGGAGTTATGTTCAATTTAAAATCATCATGAAATACAATTTACGTAACATAATTATTTACATATTTGAAAGTGTTTGATATTTGTAGAGAATCCAGCAACAACTTGTACAACTGCAAGAAGAGAACTATTTTTACAATGCATGTTGTTACATATTATATTTGGTTATTATTACACAGTATTTATATAGCACCGACATATTACGCATCGCTGTACAAAGTCCATAGTCATGACACTAGTTGTCCCTCAGAGGGGCTCACGATCCAATGTCCCTACCATAGTCATATGTCATTAATACAGTCTAAGGTCAGTTTTTAGGGGGAAGCCGAATAACCTAACTGCATGATTTAGGAATGTGGGAGGAAACTGGAGTACCCAGAGGAAATCCACACAAACACCGGAGAATATACAAACTCCATGCAGATAGTCTTGGCCAAGGTTCGAACCTAGACCCAGCACTGCAAATACCAGAGTGCTAACCACTGAGTCACCATGCTTAAAAGAATGGTGTCCAGCAACATAATGATAATAATAATAACAAAAAGTGAAACGCGTTGGGTTCTCTACAAACCTCAAAAACTGTAAATCATGTAATTAATGATGTTACATAAATAGTATTTTACGATTATGTTTGTAATTTTTTTCTTTCAGGCCACATAATTCTGGGCTTTATGTATCTGCAACCACAGGTCATATGGCCAATTTTTTGTGTTTTGATTTACTTATAAGTGCATTCAGTGGAAGCCTCATAAGTTTATGTATTGGCTTAATATATAGGTGATTTTAAAAGATCCTATTATGTTATAACTGTTAATGAGCTAACATTGAAAAAGGTCAATAAGTTTTGGTTTGGCCAAAAGAAATCCAAGATTCCAGACTTGTTTCCAAACCCAATAAATTCAATGGAATACTGAATCTGACTCCAATAGGTAATAAAGAACAGCATATGATAAATAGATGGGCAGAATGATTTGGGAAGCTCCCAGCAACCCGGGTTAAGAAATGATGGGGTAAAATGGAAAAAGGGGGATGCAGTCTGGGAAAAGCAGTCCAGTAGTAACTTTAGGAAGCATTGGAATCCTCCATAGGTTAACCATTCCATTGATTTGAGGGTAAGGATTATTGTGTTCATGGCAGAAACAGTGTAAACATATAAAGTAGTCTTAGTAAATGGTTAATAACACAATTGTCATGCATAATATAATATAGCTCAGAGCTTGGGCCCCTGGTTGGGCTCCCTGATGATCATCAGTTAGGAAGATGACCAGGAAGGAAGATGTATGTGAAAGCAAAACCTCAAAATCAACACTAAAATTTGTATTTAGCTCAAGATACGCAAATTCTCCAAAATTTCTGGATCGACTTTAATTTCAAATATGGAAGACGTCAATGCAGACTTGTTTTTAGCAAAAAATTTTATTGTGTGTATTACCTAAATGGTAAAATGAAAAAATATTCCCCCCTTTAGGTAAGAACAAATCTACCCTGGAGTTACCATTGTCAGCCAGGTCACATATTAAATTTCATAAAGCTGCAGGATCCGGATGATGTTATTCTCCCATCATCCAATGTCATGGCATTATATCAAATTCCATATTTGTTTATACACTAAATCCCCTATAGGGGTCACTGTGCAGAAAGCACTACAAAGACATCTCTATAAAGAAGCTGACTATGTGTCATCCAGTCCATGTGGACATTTATTGATCCCCGTGCTGTGTTGCCTGGCTGTGAGCTGACCGTGGTGCTGAATATAGATGTTTTATTACTGCACAAAGATATATGGCCTGGTGTGGAAAACTCACACGCTTTCATATTTCTCTGGACCACCTTTACCTTTGAATACAGCACACATTCACCGGGATTTAATTTCAATGGGCTCATGCAATGTCATGTTTATTTCCATCCAGAGTTGGGGTAATTTTTTCACCAACATTGTATTGATGATGGGAGAGTTGGAGAGCTGTGTAAAGTCTTCTCCAACAGATCCAAAAGATTATCAATGGGGTCATTTAGTAGATTCAGGTAGTCAGCCAACCTTAGTGTTTGAGCACAACATTGCTGAACCCAGACCTGACCAACTAAAGGTCCTCAGACCACAGGACTGCCCCCACAGGCACCCCAAATCATAACACTGCCCCCTTAGGCACCTCAAATCATAACACTGCCCCCACAGGCACCAAAGATCATAACACTACCTCCATAGACACCCCAGCTCATACCATTGCTCCTAAAAACACCCCACATTATAACACTGCCCCCCAAAGGCTCCCTAGATAATAACACATAGACACCCCAGATCCTTACACTGTCCCCACAGGCACCTCAAATCATAACACTGCCCCCACAGGCACCAAAGATCATAACACTACCTCTTTAGACACCCCAGATGATAACATTGCTCCCACAAACACCCCAGATTATAACACTGCCCCCACAGGCTCCCCAGATAATAACACATAGACTCCCAGATCATTACACTGCCCCACAGGCACCTCAAATCATAATACTGCCCTCAAAGGCACCCCAGATCATAACACTGTCTCAATAGACACCCCCAAATCATCACAGTAGATTCAGGTAGTCAGCCCCTAACTGCCCCCACAGGCACCCTGGATTAAGACATTGCCCCCACAAGCACCCTGGATTGTGATATTGCCACACAAGCACCCTGGTTTATGACATTGCACCTACAAGCACCCTGGATTTTGACACTGCCCCCACAAGCACCCTGGATTGTTATAATGCCCCCACAAGCACCCTGGATCATGACACTGACCCCCTGTCTTTGGTTTGATGTGATGACAATGTGGAACTCTTAATACTCGGTTGATTTTAAATTGACAAGTTAATGTCTCTTTAGTATGTATATAATCTAACAACACCACTGCCAGGGTGCTAATTAAAGGCTAATGATGGAACAAATTGGTTCAATTCTTTTTTTTTGTTGCAATAGTATTTCCGCTTTCAGACACTCCATATGTCATCCAAGCGCGGTTTGTCACCCCGGCCTCCATAGACATGAACTGAAACCAATTATCACCACATATGCAAATTCTTTTAGCCTTTGCAAGTGTTTTATTTTTTTGTTTAATTAAAAAAACCCGACCTGTTTGCTTGAAGTAGCTTAGTGGTTACCGTGTGTTATCGTTCCCAGGCGCACTATGCTCTGGAGCAGAAACAGGGCGGGAATTTCTTTTTTTAACGGTTTCTTTTTTTTAAGTCTGAACTTCTATCTATTATATTATAAAAAATGCAAAAATAAAAAAACAATAAAACAATTATCGATAATGATGTTTTGTATAATACATCCTAGGAATAAATCAAAGGGTCCATATAGTGTGGTATAAGTATAACCGCATGTGTTTAATAGTTCTTGTAGATCCAAATCAATATTTAAAATCCATACACTGTGTGCAGAACATTCAATATCACCGCTCTAATGATGACATGCCAGTTATAAATATCCGGCTTTCTATTAATATTTCACACTCCAGTGAATAATTACATTTGTGCTTATTTCCACACAATATTCTACTCCAATGTTTCTGTTCTCAAACATTCCATAGAATCGCTTTACTTCCAGCATAATGTTTGCTGAGTGACAGCACCGGGGTCTTTCACACTTTATATTACAGTCTCTTCCTATGCCGGTTCCTTTTCTGCTATTGAGCTTCTGCAATATGTGAGCAGTGTTTGCTTTTAATAAAACTGTACATTTTCACATTATTGTTGGCTATGAGCTGTAACCTTATAACTAGAGTGTCACTAGGGAGGCGAAATTGAATGTTCTGCACAAAGACAGTGTATGGATTTTGGATATTGATTTGGATCTACAAGGGCTGTCAAAAACATTGACATTTTGAGGTATAAAAAACCTATAAAGCAGTGAATCTAACATTCACTAAACATGTTCTAGCGGAAAATCTAAAACGTCTTTCAATAGCAGTAATTGATTCTCCACCAGAAAAAGTTTGGTAAAATGTATAAATAGGCATCTTTAATTTATTCCTAGGATGTCTCATAGGGCTCTATTTACAAAACAGGGAATCTGACATTCCCCAAACATTCCCTGGTGGGAATCAACTACTGCCATTGAAACACATGGACCAGGAAGATGCTCCTAAGGGAATGTCTGATTGCCTGTTTTATTACCATAGAGCCCAAAGAATCGAAGAATGTATTTACTATTCATGTATTTAATTTATATACTTGAATATAAACCGTTATAAATATAAACCAAGGCACCTATTTTTAAATTTAAAAAATTGAAAATTTATTTTTGAGTACAAACTTAGGGAATAAAATGTGGCTGTCACTGCTAACAATGAAGTAAGCAAGTAATGTGAATAAATACATTTTTCATTGTCATTTTTCAAACATTTATTTAAACTTGGGAAAAATGTAACATGCATAAATTCAGCCTGTTTATCTCTTTCCCTTATTTTAGATAAAGCTATTCTGTACTTTGAGTTGGTTTTGATGGGTCATTCATTTTTAAAGGACCTTTGTGCATTATTGTTGGCCACCAGTAGATGAAGCTATGTTCTCATATAAAGTGGTTAAAAGATAGCTTGTGTGACAACTCTGTTTTGTCAAACCTAATGCAATTCCTGAAAATACCACTAGATGTCACCTGAGTATAAACTGAGATTCTTTTTACAATGTCATTTTCAGGTCATAAAAAACTCAGTTTATACTTGAGTATATTCTGTATTTATTTGTATATATTCAGTGGTACTATTAGATTATAGTCTCCTTGGTATTTGACGGTCTGATGTGTTGTTTAGTACTTTTTCATAATAACATTTTCTATCCTTGGGTGAAAAAAACTAGCTAATTTATTTCTCTCTTTTTCATGCCTGCTCCCTATTCAAACCGCAAACATGCAGAATGCTCTGACAAATTTTTGCTGTGGTCACCACAATACGAATGTGATATTCAGTAGCCATTTGAAGCACAAACCCCATTGTTGTGTATCAATAAAGCAGTGAATCTGACATTCATCAAACATTCTTTGATGAATACTCTTCCAGGTCTATGTGTTTTAATGGCCAGGACTGATTGAATGTCGGGTGCATTGCTTTATCAATAGATTACAGGATAATAGAGATGATAGAGACAATAACATTGCCAAGTTAAGGGTTTCCATTATTTTGTCAAGCCATGGCAAATCTCTTTTTGAGAACACAAACTGTGTATTTGAAGCCGGAATCCCCTTTAATGTCCTCCCCTTTTATCACGTCCTGATATTATTACATTGTAGACAAGCAGAAGAGTCTAATTATTACATAAAACACACTGGGAAGTGATGCCAGGAATGATATTGTATGACATCATATAATTTTACAGCCACAGGGAGAATTAAACAGGCAACTCAACCCCCATGCATCTCATTTATTCTGACCACTTATCACTTATTAATGAGAATGCTGCATTATATTCACATTGTAAAAAAATAAAGTGATGAATCTGGTCTATCAGTAGCAATAACACAGCAGATTTTGTTTTTCTGAGACCCTCCACCCCTCCTTCCTGTAACAGGTTTGCAGTTAGAATAAATTAGTAAGGAGTAGTGAATTCCAGCCAAGCTGTCTACAGTGGACCCTTTGGAATTCTTTGCCGTCAGGTCCAGACCATGATGGCTTCCTGGCCAATCCTTGAATGGTTTACTTTATTGGGATAAACCAAGAAGATGATAAAAATGTGTGGCATTGTTATGGAAAAATATGGGACATGGGACCCAGGGCAGCTAGGAAAATGAGGATTCACCCAAGGTTCAGTGGAGACCATGGAATTAATGACATTGGCCTGGACTAAGGTGGTTCTCGTTTTTTCATTTTGAACTTTTTGAAAATGCAAATTTGCCAGAATGAGTATTGTCCATTGGCCACTTTAATCATGCATTTTGAAACACGTGGGAAACCCATGAAATACCTTTCAGGACTTTAGGGAACCCCATCTGTAATGACTATATCCACAGCTCACAGTACATTGGCATGGTGGTCAGTAGGGATTTCCTCGAAGTTCCGATGGGTCAGCAAAATTTTTGCCCTAAACCGGAAATAACTATATTAGGATTATCGCGGCTGCATTCATAAATACAGCTGTGGGAATTCTCCTGTCAGTGAGCGATCCTTGGGCACTACAGGTCAAAATGAGGGCCCTCATTCTGACCTGTAGTGCCCGGGGATCTCTCACTGAGAGGAGGATTCTCACGGCTCCACTCATAAATACAGCAGCGATACTCCTCCTTTCAGAGTGAGTCATGCGGCTTGCGTTTATGAATGAACATGGTCGTGGGAAAAATCAGAGGGTTTTTCCCACACTCCATTCCTTCATGAGCAGCCAGCCGTGAGACTCAAACTGTGTTCCTGGATAGAGAAACTCTATCCAGGAACACATAGTACAGGACTGCAACAGCAATCAGAAGAGCGGATCTGCTCCGCTCCCCTGATTGCTGTTGCCCCCTGTAGTATGTGTTCCTGGATAGAGGTTCTCTATCCAGGAACACAGGACTCCCGTGTTCTTGGATAGAGAAACTGTATCCAAGAACAAATAAAACTAGTAAAGGGCTGCAAGAGCAATCAGGGGAGCGGAGCTGTAATCCCTTGATTGGTCTTGCAGGTCTCAAAAATTCGGTCTCGCCGGCCGAATTTACAAAGGCCGTTTATTTTAATAAATTCGCTCGCTCATCCCTAGTGGTCAGTGGAAAGAATGTCTTTTACATTGCTGGCCATTTGGAAGAACCTCTTGGTATTAGTTAAACTGGCATGGGAAGTCCAAATTGCTCTTTGCTCCAGGAACTCCTAGCAACCTCTGGAACTCTGGTAGAGAACCCTGATTGCTCTAAGGCTGGATTTCTGCTTTACAACTTTACAGTTTCAGAACTTTGTCCTTCTTTTCTTTCTCTGTCTATTAAAGTTCATGTAAACTCAATTATTTTGACATTATTACAAGTACAGTACAGGTACAGAGAGGGCACCATTAGGCCCCATCAGTGTAAGTAGTATTAAACCTGTACACCAGTGAAATTTTTATGTATAGATCGTAACAGGAAAATGACTGAATGAGGTCTTCAGTGAGAAAGTAGGGCGACCAACACAATGGTTTATCAAAGTCTCAATACTTCATATGCAGACACTCTATCAATGTCGTGCTGTAGACATTGGGAATGTCTAGACATCCTAAGAGTTCAAATCCAGCAAGGCAATGACAAATGAAAATCAAAAGACGTTGAAAATTTGAATAAAAAACTTGGTTTTACCTTTTCTTTATCCTTCTAATACGTGACTGCACAGCAATTCTCAGTGTAGGCTTCCTGATAATACCAACAATGAGCCATAATTGGATAATGCTTGTTGAAATGTGGACTTCAGAAGCACAAGTGGAAGACAGGGGCAAAGTATTGTCACCCTTTATTAGGAAATGCCTAAAAAAGGCAAACTTCGACTGAAAACTGCAATAGACAACGTTAAGGCCTTTACATTTTATAATTGGTCTTATTGGTGGAATTGGAAGTCTCAACCTTCGAAATAATGCCAAAAAATAACATTACAGACACCGACGGAAGCAAAAAAAGACAAAAATAAATTCTTTTTTATCAAACTAAGTATAAAAATGCTTAAAAAAAACTTTTCTTTGACATCTGTCCTTATGTAATCCATTCGACCTGTTCTCCTGAAGCCTCATTACTTTCCGTTCTCAATTCCTACCGAGGCATTCTGTAGTGTTTGCGAGCCTCGTTTCCTCTAATCTCCGACAAACTGCTGCTATTCTACAAAGCTCTCTTTGTGTGGTCGAGTGTCTCCACCATCAGAGGTCATTTGGTCTTCTCCATTGAGAAAGATCTGAAGTGATTCCTCCCTTTCATCAGGAACGCGGTGTTTGCAGGGAGCGGTCTGGACGTGATGTGGCTCGGGGGATAAAGGCGGCTGGCTGAGCTTTGAATAGGGCCTATTATTCCAAAAGCAGTAGGAGTTATTGAATGGGAACTTATTGTTCTCTACATCAGAACATTACACATTGCCGCGTAAACCCGAAACAGATACATTGTCGTGGTGAATAATCATCCTTACATGTTGACACATTGTAATCACATCTAATAACAAGACAGAAATGTCACAGCGGAATCCATGTGAATGTCTTTAAACTTGGCCATTCAGCTGTAGGATTCTATCACTTCGTAAAGGAAACCTGTCACGAGACAAATACATAGGTTGCCATTACTTCCTATATGGTTGACTAGATGTCCTTCGTAATATATTGGTCTTGGCTTCGTAAAACTTATTTTTTTTTTTGTTCAAGCACCAGGGTTTCATACTTTAGAAATGTTATGGCTTCTCTACCAGTGGTTGGCCTCCAGGTAAGAATAGCTATGATTCAGGAAATGATTTAAAGAAGTTCCTTTTTAAAAACTTTTAGATCAGGCAGGGCTGGGGATGCCCTTTTTTGCAATAAGTACTCTTAACTTCCTGATCGTTCTGGGGAACTGTCAAAAATGCTGAGTTGTGTATGTAGGGTTCCCAGCAATCTTGGTTTCCCATGCACTTGCCTGGAGTGGATGACCGGGGGTCACATGATCCCAATCCAGCCAATCAGGATAGCCAAAGATTGCATCTAGGAAGAGAAAAAGCAAGAAGATTCCCCAGATTTGAAAAACGTTTGCCAAAATATGATATCCTCAGTGTTCCCAGGATTTAGCCAAAAGATTGTTGAGTTGAGTAAATTTGAGTTAGTGATTTGAGTTAGGCCTGATAAACCATAAGATTTTAGTTCATGTACTCTTTAAATATCAAAGAAATATCATCATTTTTTGGGAAGATTTGGTTCCTGGATTAAGCTAAAAGGAATATTGTATTGCGTTCATTTGATTTTTCTACGATTAGAATAAAGGACTCGAAAAGGCCTAATAGATAATGATTTTTTTTCATGGAGCTCTTTAAATACCAAAGTGATATGATCCTTTATTTCAAGAGTGAAGTAAGTCTGGCCTGTATCAGATATTATACAGCCCCTTAATTATTTTCACTTATGTATACAGTTTACCCCTCTTTTTGGATTTGAGCATCAAAATTTGGCGAAAAGACTGTCAAATCTCTCATCATCTAGACAATATTTCTATAAAGTTCCATTCTACATTCCAGTTGGCTACAGTTTGTTGAACGTCTCCTCCATAATGTCCTGCGTATATGACCAAATCATTGGAACTGTCCCATTGTGATTTCTCCACATGGGCAAATGCTTCTGGACAATTCACCATCTCAGTTCCATGGATATTAATATGGATTTGAAGCCTCCTTCATTCCCTTTAGACTTTAACAAACTACCATCTTTATGGGAAAACTTTTCATACCATCTTTAGTTGTGTCTGTCAGAAGGTATGGCCAAATGTGAAGTCAGGTACGGATAGTAAATGAGAAATGGTTTGCAATCAGTATTGCAAGGGGTAGGGTTGAGGTCAGGACTCTCTGCAGTCCTATCTGGTACCTTCACAGCAAACTGGTCATACCACATCTTTATGTCTTTTCTTTTATTCTTGGACATAAAAAGTCCAGATTGTAATGACAAACTTGGAAGTCCACAATTTTCAAAAATTTGGAATAGAATAACAGTATCCTTCACGGATAACACATGAATTCAATCATTTGGAGACATGTCTATTTCCATTGGTCATATAGCTAGGTATAATGGACAGGTGGCCACAAACCTTTTGGTATATTGCGCATTTTAGATTGAGGAGGGTTTGGGAAACAAAAGGGCTGTGGCACAGAATCTATGGAACCACCCGGTGTCCATCAGAGCTACCCACAAGATATGATCGCGTTTACTATGGCTGACTTTCAGGGTATGTACCTCTGAGGTATCAAAACTAAAGATGGAGTCTATGGTCAGGGCTTGTTCACATGTGCACATATGACTTCTCCAATAACGTGTGAACATATGACTTCTCCAATAATGTGTGCACATATGACTTCTCCAATCACATGTGCACATATGACTTCTCCAATCACGTGTGAACATATGACTTCTCCAATCACATGTGAACATATGAGTCCTCCAATCACATGTGAACATATGACTTCTC
>NC_092863.1:104445664-104469147 GCF_032062135.1 Pyxicephalus adspersus | reverse complement strand
CTTTAGATTATGGAGGCATGGAGGGCAAGAGAGCTCAGCACTGTCTCAGTTAACTCCTGATTCCCGTTCCAACAGCCAACAAACACCACATTGGCAACTGGACTCTGAAAGCACAAGAACCATTGATGTGACATATTGGCCCTGGTTTATTAAAGCTTTCCAAGACTATAAAAGTTAGACTATCATGAAAGAACCTGGGTGATCCAACAAATCTAGAATAGATTTCTCAAAAATAATTTGGTAAATGTTTCTAATTTTGGAGCAGATCCATTGCAGGTTTGCTGGACCATCCAGGTTCTCCCATGATAGGCTATCATTTCCATTGGAAAGCTTTGATAAATTGAGCCCAATGTATTTTTCCCATAGATGTGTTATATATAGGTTCTATAGAGACTAATAATCAAATAGTTGTTCCTATATAGATGGTGGTAAACTTTAAACACTTAATTCCTTAGCCAAACAAAAAAGACATCAGCAGTTGCCAAACCAATGCTAAAAATTGAATTTTTTGGGATCATAATAAAAATACAAAACAGCTTTGTTTAGAAAAAAGCATAAATAGCAATTTATAACAATGCAGATTTGGTACAATAAACCTGATACTTGTGTGTTGCTCTTATAATGAGAGGAGTTGGTAGATCCTTCCCCATATATTAAACCACTCAACGCGTTTCACAGTACAGACTAATCCTCTAAGCAGCATGGGATACTGCAGGAGCACTCAGCAGCCATTATAGCCTGTTTTAATGATTCTAACAGCATTATATTGAAATCCAGAGTTACCCTGAAAGGGAATATTGACTAAAATCTGGTCTTCTTCAATCTTTCCAAAATGTTTGGCTGCTTTTTATTGCTCCTTGAAGTTGTTTCCTACCTTGCTCTATGCTTGTAAGCAGTTGTGGAACAATGAAGCATTTTTAATGCTATTTGTTTAAAGACATATATCATTTGTTAACAGCTCCTGTCCTCTTGAATAATCAGTATCTACTATGAAACACCTTGAGGTGTTCAATGTTCACGTTTTGCATTTTTTTAAATGAGCCCAAAAATCCCATTTTTTAGGCATGGTTTTGCCATTTTTGATGTCTTATATATAGTTTTCATATTCAGATTTTGCTTGATTCTCTATCATAATTGCCTAATTCCCGTCCAGAGGGTTACACGCAGCTGTTTGGTAAGTATTGTATAGGTCTGAAGCCCCAACACCTGTGAGTGTTTTTCTCGCCAAGGTGCTTACTCAGGGACAGCGATGTTATCTATTAATGAAACTATAAATTATTTATTTCACACTGTCATACTTTTTCTGTGCTTTGCATTCTTTTTTTTTTTGCCGGGTATTGCAAACAGGAGGATTCCCAGGGCTGCATGAACAAATGAAGCCCGGAGAATCCACTGTGATCCCGGGGCACTAGAGGTTAATTAGTCTCTAGTGCCGGGGATTGTAATTTCCTCGATCTTCCGATGGTTTTCACAAAATCAGTTTGCCCAAATTTTGCGGACCCATCGGAAGTTTGAGAATTTTTGAGTGTTCATCCCTAACAGTGACTATCTAAGTTAATATATTCTAAATGGTTTTATGTGAAACTAAATCATCTTTGTATATCTCCATAGGTGGCGCTGGCTGAGGGTCATAAATTTGACCGAGATGTTGAAATTCTTGCTTATTTCAATGACGTGAACAAGCCCAGCGTCACTCTGGAGTCTGGTTTGCCAGATGCTGGAGAAGGTCGGTTGAATGGAGGAATTTTGCTTATGGAATTGCCTGTTCATGTTTAGAACCCGGGGGGAGTCCATGTGCCAGTGCTTTGATTCCCTTTCCTATTGATATTGGTTTTCGCTTTGGGTTTAAGCCTAAAGTCCAAGTTACTTTTAAGATGTGGAACATGGTGCACAACATGCTACCACATACCCTACCCATCAAATATAAAATATAACATTTTATTTCCAAATCTGGTGCATCTCGTAGTGAGAGCTGTGCAATGCAATGTTTGAATTACTCATCAAAACATAGGAATCCTTGACAAGCCCCCCTTTATTTTTTTAGCACCCTGGTCTAAACAACATCACTATAATATATATGCTATATTACTATATTTTGTTCAATCTCCCCAGCCTAATGAGCTTCACCCATACTCCCATCTGAACAGTTTTCCTATCCTTTTTTTTCTGTTTTTCCCTAGTTAGATTTTATTGTCCCTTATTGATACCTATTTTCTAATGTCAATTGCTACCAATGCGTTTTGCCACAATGTATTGCTTCCTCAGGGAATAATGTGCATAGAATATGTTTAATGCACTATGAAAATGTCCTTTTGGCTGCGTTTTACCTTTAAAGTCCAACTGACCCGTCATGATATTTGATGGAGATCTCTCTCCCCTGTTAAGGCTCTTTGATGGCAGATCCTGTCGCCATGTTGAATTTCTACCCCAGTTTTCCCGAGAACCAGGAACAGTCGAAGTGTGGAGAGTTCATATTTGTTGTGGACCGGTCTGGCAGTATGGAATGCTCAATGAATTCAGAACCAAATGCTCCGATGCGTATTCAGAGTGCCAAGGTCAGTGACTATTCCTTTATATATTTATATTGTTTGTGTTTGAGTTTTGGCAGGATTGGATGCACAGGGGCCACTATTCATGTCCTTTCTTCTTCACATCGGTCACCTCAATGCTGAACTCGGTCTTCAAATCCCTTCTGGTTTCCCATTTATTTTGCTTTTTGTATGTTATTTAAAAAATGTCCTAGGTAACTTTAACGTTTTGAGGAAAATCAACATATAAAGTGAATGAAAAAAGAAAATGTCAGATTGACTCTTGTTGGTAAATTCTCTGTAGCATAATACAAATGGGCTGGGGTTTTCCCTTCTCTTTCCTATCTAATCCTAGAATTGGGTTTTTGTATAATATGGAGCCCTGTAAATATTGGGCATTGTACAATTTCATCTTTCTTTCTTCCCCCTCCAGGACACTTTGGTTCTTCTATTAAAGAGTTTGCCACTTGGGTGTTACTTCAATGTCTTCGGCTTTGGCTCCAATTTTGAGTCTTTCTTCCTGTAAGTATAATGTCCTGTAAGAGTAAATTTTCAGTTTATTTTAGTTATGATTTATATTATATTACATTATATTGTTGCATTGTTCTGTAACTTGCAAATTTTTACCAATCGTATATGTCCATTAATAGAGTACATATTCAGTTTTATACTTATGCTGTCACTCTGCCTCCCTGCTCATCAGCTGCTGAACTAAAAACTTTCCCCTCTATGGCAATCCAAATAGAGTGTAAGCTCTTTTACTTTCTGTAACCCCCCCCCAATATCCTAATAGATTTCAATAGATTTCAAACTTTTCCACCTTTTGTGTATCCTCCCTTATATCCTAATTGTACAATCTTATACCCTTTTTTGTATTTTTATTTGATAGTTATATAGTGCTGACATATTACACAGTACTGTACAAAGTCAGTCAGCTTTCATAGTCTCACAATCTAATGTCCCTACCATAGCCATATGTCTTTAATATAATCTAAGGTCAATTTTTGGGGGAGGCCAGTTACCCTATCTGCATTTTTTTAGAATGTGGGAGGAAACCCACACAAACACAGGGAGAACCTGCAAACTCCATGCAGATAGTCCTGGCTGAGATTCCAACCTGGGATTTGGCAAACGCCAGAGTGCTAACCCCTCTTCTACCCAAAAACTGTATGTCTCTCCATGACCTAAAAGATTGCAAGTTTTTTCTACCTTCCATACCATCCCCCCAACATATTGTAAGCCTTATCACCTCCTGTGTTCTTCTCCTGAATTCCCCCTCCTTATACCCCAATAGATTGTAAGCTCTTCTAACCAATACAGAAACGTTTCTTTCCTTTTGTTGTGTGAACGGTGAAATCCATTTATATAAAATAAAGATTTGCTCATGTCGATGTCTCTTGGCAGGGAAAGTATGGAATACACACAGGAGTCTCTGGAGGAAGCTGTTGAGAAGGTAAATCAGATGTCGGCAGACATGGGAGGGACGGAGATCCTGGAACCCCTAAAGAAAATCTACAAAACTGCAGGAAGACCGCAACACCCGAGACAAGTAAGAGCGTTCAGATTATTCTGAAATATTTACCAAATGTATGTCCCTGATCTACTGCATATCAGAAAAGTCCTGGGCCATTTATCCCACTGTACACCCAGAGCCGCCGGTTTATAGACCGGATACATCCTAATATCCAGACATTTATCCCACTGTACACCCAGAGCCGCCGGTTTATAGACCGGCTTCATCCTAATATAGAGACATTTTATCTCAGGTTATGGCTAATGTAGAAGAAGAAGACTTAATTTTGATTTTTTTTTTTTTATATAAATGTTTTACATCCTCTTTCCTCCAGGTCTTTATCTTCACGGATGGGGAAGTTGGAAATACACAGCAGGTGATAGCAGAAGTCCAGCAAAACGCACACAGTCACCGGTAATTTTCAGTTCTCGTCTTGGTAGGGTCTGAGAAGCTTTCCTCCCCCGAGTGCACATGATGACCCGGTTATAGTTTGCTATTGTCACATAGAGCTGTTGGATTTATTACATCAAATTGCACACGGGTAATACGCTGCAGCTGCATTCCATCCCTTCACATGCTATTGATCTCGAATTCTAGGTGTTTCACATTTGGGATTGGTGAGGGAGCCTCTACCGCCCTCATTAAGGGTATGGCCAGGGCAGCAAATGGCAGCTTTGACTTTATCACCGGAAAAGATCGTCTGCAGCCAAAAGTAAGTATTGAAAGCGACTGATAAGCAAATGTTAGTCTTGCTTTATTAGATATAGTAGGATGCAATATCTTGCTAGACGACTCCATCATTTGGGTAGGTAAACCTTTAGCATTTCCTGGTACAGATGTTTTTCCCCTGCACGCACAACCCTATTGACCAATCATAGAACTGGGAAGGTATGAGGTGGGGATTATAAGTAACAAGCTTTGACAGCACCAAAAAGTTTCCTCTCCAGTGCTACTAGCATACCCAGAAGCCTAAGTAATGTGGTCTCTGCTTAAACCAATGTGATCAAATACCGCAGAAAGAAATTATAAAACAAAAACACACATTTACCATATAATATACATACTCGAAAATAAACAGATTTTTATGATTGTTTTTCTAATGGCATTTTTTTTTTTAATCTGTACTTGGGCCACCAGATGGCGTTGTGTCCTCACCTAAAGTGTGTAACAAACTCTGGCTGTGCAAGACAAAGCATAATCTACTGGTGGCCAGTAAAGCAAAAGTGATCATTTAAGCCCCATCATAATCAACTTGTTAAAAAAAACTTGCTGTAAAAAGTGTAAATATCCTGAGCCCATGTGCTTTACCTTTTTTTCCAGTTTAAAACAAATATTTTTTAACACCTCATAGATGTATGTATTCACTTTTTTTTTATTTACATTTCTGATGATTACTGCTTTGAATATTGGCGGTGATGACTGGCAGTGACCTTAGGTTTATACTTGAGTAAATGTAATTTTCCTGTTTAAGGTAAAAGTAGGAACCATAGTTTTAATTTGAGTCCTTTAAATTGAAGTGTATACCATATGTGCATTTATAAAAGTATGTATGTATACACACAAATGTATTCAGGCTTTGTAGTGCAGAATGTTGATTGGCTGCCAAGACCCATAATGATTGCACACCGCGTGCATAACTCTTTATACACCAGAAGGGATCTCCTGCTGCTCACACCACCATTTCAGTTGACCAAATCCAGCCACCCCCTATAATATGAGAACACCATTAGATTTCTTCATTGTACAAACCAAAACTAAAATTTCACCTCCTACAAACCCCATTTTGTACACATATGTGGAAGCATCTTGTCTCCTAATCCCAACCTCTTCATTCTTACAGGTTCTGAAAGCTCTGAAAAGTGCCTTGCAGCCCACTGTGAAGGAAATTTCCTTAAACTGGACCCTTCCTCCCGGTGTGGAGCAGAAACTGGTGTCTCAGGCCCCCACTGTGATCTTCCAGGGTCAGAGGTCAATCATCTATGTCCAGTTCAAAGGAAAGGTGACCATGACTTTTGTATATATTCAAGTATAAAGTAGATTTATATGCGGTTCCTGGACAGACTTGTATTTTTCTTTTAGCTGGAAGAGGGGAATGAAATCCAAGTCTCTCTACAATATAACTTTATGGATGACATTTTCACCAATGAATTGCGGTTTCCTATGAAGATGGGCAATGTAGAGCGGTAAGCCAAAGCTATGGGCCAGCGGAGACTACAGAAAGAGGGTTGTGGCTGGAAATCCCTATTGGTTACATGTATTGGGGGGGCAACAGAACCATATCGCTTGTTCAGAAGACAAAGGGAAATAGTTTAATGACTCCAGAGCAGAAATATAACCTGTGCATGCATACAAGTAAAAGGATGTTTGTTTCATCATTCAAAAATGCATCCTAATGAAAGTTCTATATGAATATTCTCCACTTGGAACAGAGGAGAACATTGCATAGTTAATATTTTATGGATCCTACCAACATCTGATTGATTGGCACTGGACCACCTTTATTCTATATGATGAATCCCATTTCCAGCCAACACGTTTCACAGGATTAGGTTTACTGCTGCAGGGTTGCATTGGATCTGTTGGTCATAGGGACTGCCGCCACTGTCCTAACATGGAATCGGGGTTCCAGATGGTTTGTCTGATGGGGGCTATAGTACTTCTACACAGCCTAGTAGTCTCCTGCAATGACAGCTTCTAGAGATTAGCCTGGAGATATTGTGGTTCTACTCTTGGCTCTGATCCAACAGTACCAAAGCCCGGATGGGGGAGGACCCCTGATTCCCCAAAATGCATTACTTACGTTCTATGCCGTAATCCCATGAATTGTTAGATGTTCAGCCAGCTGGAGTTTCCAAGACTCTATTCACACACTGCTGTCTTCATCTATCTTCAGGTGCACAAACGGAACCTCCAGAAACCTACTCACCAATGGCAGGCTGTGTATTTAAACCCAACTATTAAAGTATAATGTAGGGTAGCTCACCAATTCTTGGATGTGGTGGTTGCATTTTTTTTTTTTTATATACTGATGACCCCACCAGTAAAACAGTCTTTGTACTAGGGTGACAAGTCTTTCTTTCTGTGCTGTATTTATGGAGATGTTTCCTTAGGAGGGGAAGTGTTTGTAATGCAGATCCCCTAGCCTTTCCTAATTTCCATTAGTGGTGTTTCATCTCCTTTCTCAGACCAACCATCCACAGACTGGCGGCCAAAAAACGTATTTCTTTCCTGGAATTGGAGGAAGAATCTGAAGAGGTGAAGAAGATGATCCTGGAGACTAGTCTGCAGTCTGGTGTTGTCTCTTCTCTAACAGCCTATGTAGCAGTCAATAAGGACACAAAGACCCGCGTGGAAGGGCCTCCTGTAGAGAGGTTTAATAACCCTATCACTGGTAAGTTTGGAAACTGAATGTAACTAAATATATTTGTGGTTTTTACTATTTAATTCATAGCTCCTCTTTTGCCATGGAGTCAGCAGTATATATGTTTGTGTTGTAGTTATGGCCTGTTCTATGCCTGCACCAGTGGCTTGCTACAGATCCCTGCGTATAATGGCTGATGCGGACGTGCCCATTCCTATCCCTAAGCCTGTTGGTGAGTTCCACTCTTGGAAATTCATATCTGCTTATTAGGTAGACTTGCAAAGGCATTCATCTCCCAACATGTCTAGAAATGTCCTACAGGGAACATGGAGTTCTCTACACCAATGTAGCTTACACTCCATTGTCACATGTTGTTGTTCATTTATATAATGGCTCTGACTTATGCCTTAATACCGAGTCCGCCATATGAATCTCTGTACAAAGCAGCTTACACTCTTTACCTCTTTAGACTGTTGTGTTGTGGCCATGTGCACCCTAAGAAATATGGTGCCCCTGCCCCCCATAAAATGCATACACATAGGTATATCTTTGAGCAGAATTACCAATAGGCTGCTTTTCAAAACCAACACATAGACCCAGCATAAAAAAATATCACTGAGGACCTTATCTTCATGTACATAACAGTGGAAAGGGGTCACAGCATCCATATGTCCTTCATCTTTTTCAATGGGTTCTTCAGATTTCAATCTTTCTCTGTGCAGAGATCCGCCAGGCAGACTTTGACCATGCATCCGGTGTGGCAGGAGACCTCAACGCTGGCCCGCTAGCAAATGCCATCCCACAAGGTAATATGAAATTTGAAGAATGTAGAATAAGAACCTTCTACCCTTTTGTATGTAGTTTGGCTGCCCATCAACCAACCTTACAGAGCTGTCTATGTTCTGTGATTGTATCTACAGCAACAACAACAGAGTCCTTTGACCAAGCAGCGACCATTTCACCGCCTTCCGGTGAGTACTTAAACTGATTTTCCTTTGTTTTTGTGATGCAAATAAGGAAAAGTCAGTTAATTTTGCAGCATATTGAAAATCTCTTCCACTCTGATGTCAAATCAGCTTGGTGTTGCCCAACTTAATTAGGCCTAATTCTTGCAAACCCTGGCTGTTATGGGCACACCCACCAGGGACCAGTCATGAAAACTGGCACAGAAGAACACTCATTCTGCATGTCCACTATTCTGTTTAGCGTTAGAGACTGCAAACAATTACCATCATCATAAAGGATTATTGTGATATGCTGAATGGGCATCAATAAATAGATGATTTATTGCACAAAGAATGAAGGTGGGCTAAACCTTCCCAACCCTTTCCAAAATTATTTAAAAAGTTGTCACTGTTGCAGCTTTTTGGACCCCTATCTGGATTTATTTAAACCTCTTTGGCCCTATTTCTCTCAAAAAATATATTGCATGCTGCAATTTACATTTTCCCCTTTTTCCTATGACAGTAGAGACTCCTGGCTTGTACAGACTGATTGCTCTCCAGAAAGCTGATGGCTCCTGGGAAGCCACCTTGGAATTTGCCTCCATCCTGGGAATACCTGAAAATCTTATGGAAAGCTGTCCTGTATCGGTAATGTATAAATGCTGCAACACAATACCTGTGAAAATCTAATGGGGTGATGACGTATAATAGGGGCTCATTGGATGCACTTGATTGATCATCCACAAGATGATAGTTCAAATAATCCACAAGATAGTTCAGATGTATTTAATTTAGACCCTATACGTGCCAAAATATAGCTATTTACCCAACAGTACACGCAGAGCCACCGGATTATAGGCTGGATACCTCCTACATATAGAGCCATTTATGTAACTTTGGAGAAGAGCCTAAAGTGCAATAAAAAGGACTAACCAGCAAGGCTTTGATCAGATGGCCAGAAAGTGGTTTCAATGACTGCTTTAGCAATCCAAAGGTTCTGCATCCCTGAATTGGTCATTACCTTTACGTGTGTGATATGTTTTCTCTTGTGCTTTGTGGTAGTGATTTTCTAAATGGTGCAAAAAAAAAATGCTCAATTCTCTTTGCAGACTGTAGAGTTGTCTGTGTGGGCGACAGTCCTGGCTGTGATCTGGCTTCATACTTCTTGTCTGGATCAGAGGGATGAGTGGGAGCTGCTGGAGGGAAAGGCCATCTCCTGGGTCAAGGCTAAAGCAGGTAAGATGGCCATATTTACATACGCCTCTGATATTGCCCCAAATCTCTGGCCAGGTCCTTCAGCAGCACGTCTGCACCCTCTGTAGTAGAAAGGAATCTTGCAGCTGATAAGTTTGCCCTTGTATAAGTCTCTTATCCTCGCACCTTGCGCATCATAGCCATCCCCTTATTTCCAGCGCTTAATTACAACACAAGAAGTCTGCAATAACATAAACTTTAAAAAAAGTTCCTTTTTTTTTTTGCTTAATGTCTGATGAAGCTGTTGAGATTTAACAATGACTATGATAAATGGGTTAATCACCTCCATTTGTCTCCTCAGGTCCCTCCCTAGCAGAATTGGTCAAAGTCGGGAAGGAGTTTCTAAAGTCATCAGTGGAGGTTTCTGTGTTTGGGCTCTGATTGTACCTGCGGAAGTTGTGTGTAATAAATCCTTTATGCTGCTGATAGAATTCTGTGATCTTCCTATTCATTATCATGTAAATCGAGTCTTAATTTTTGGCACGATCTGCCATGTTTTTGACACTTTCCTAGAACTGTATTTGGGTTTACTGATCTTTAGATAAAAGGATAAAGAAAACATATGACTAGTTACGTGTAACTTTAAATTGGTCTGATGGGCACCTCTCTTCCTTGCTGCTTCTAACTCCAACACCAAAAAGGCATACCATGTCCTTGCTTCCTCATCCTTGGTGGGAGCTTTGGGAATGATGTAGAGGGAATCTATTGACCTGCCCAACAAATGAGGGCCATTCTTTGACGCAACGATAAAATGAAAATCTTTTTCAGTGGATGGCGAATTGGTGCCAGAGAAGTAGGGTCCAATTTACAGTGCACTTAACATCAGAAATATATTGGGGCTGCCATTGCTTAGTTTTTTTTTTTTCCTGGCTTCATTATCATATTATCATATTATCATAAGTGTCAGGAAATATTCTGATTTCTGATCTCTATACTACTTTTCTATGATTCAGGAAGGTTAAAAACACAGCAACCACATTACAACTGTGACCTGTACAAATCTTTCCAAGAACTTGCCAATGCTTATTTTGGATCTCTGGCCAGACTTGACCTGAATGTGAATTCTGGGTGTGTGCAATCTCAATGCATGGTCTGGAATATAAACCTGGCAAGGCTTTGCTATCTCTAACCATCAAATATTGGACCATACTTTTAAGTGCCAATTTCCTGGCAATCCATCCTTCTCAGGTCTGAGTGATGGCCATCAATATTTAGCCCTGTTCTTGGGAGCCTGGACTTTTATTTGGAAGTCCCTTGGGAAGGGTCATGGGCTCGTAGTAATAATGCAGAGAGCTCTGCTTGCTACAGTTTTGCAGATCAACTATCCCACCACAAGAAGTAGGTGACCTTCTAGACATCATGCAACCAGCCAGATAACCCCAGGAAAAAAGGATTCGACCATTAACTTTAATCATAAAAAACACAAAATTCCAGTAACAATTTTTTCTTTTAATGACTATATACAAGGTTACATAACATTATTAGAGTTCTTCAAACACAATACAAAGCAAAATGTAACAGACATTGCTAAAAGATGGAAAACCAAACACTATGAAGGTCTTCATAGGGGTACAATACAATGAGAACATAAAACTATCCTTTATGGAAAGTTTTACAATGAGTTGTTACTTATTTTTACTATACTCCTGTTTAAATTTGACCATTATGGAATCTAAGTTTGCTCAGAGCTATGTATGTCCCACTCCCCTCCGGACACACATTGGTCATTGGCTCCCCAGGCTCTGTACATGGACATTTAGGCATGGAACCTTTGACTAGCTATTGGTGGGAAATCAAATTTGCTTAGTTCAGACCGTAGAGGCTCACTTTAATGAACTGAGGTTCTCGTCTGGCAGTCAGATCTTATTTCCACTTTTTTAAATATTTACCAAAGTGCTGACTCAAAGTTTGCAATTTTCAATGTGCCTCTTGGGGGTTCAATCTAAGGATCACTTTGATCAAACCTTCAAGGGGTCCAGTTCAGAGTTTTTTCAACAGAAAATGAGACCTCCTTTTAATTTACTGGACATACAGGAAATGGAAGTATAACATGGTTTAAACATTCTGCAGAAAATACAATTCTGTGAACATTACATCCTACACCTGAATACACCAATGACACACAAATAGTGCAACCAGTTATTATTTCATAAATAGCACAGTCAGCAAGTCTAATGTCGGCTCACAGATGGACAGTAGGAAGGCGCAATACAGGTTAGGCTTAAAATAGATGCAGCAATATTCCAGGAACATCAAGACAAGGCCTCCACCATCTTGGTCCCTCTAATCGTCTCCTCTCACAGGCCAAACACTTTTGGGTCCACGGTGGATTTCAGCAGCTCATTCCCGGCACTGACAAACTCACCCAGAGAGGAACCTGAGGAGACATTTTTATTAATTGTGGGCACTGTGTACTAGGTAATAAATATTAGGATTTAAGTCCACTATTTGTAGGCAATTAACCACATGGACCAAATTTGTCATTTCATATATTATATCAAAGTTGACCACTTGGTGATTGGAAATCTCATAATTGAATGGGGTAAAGAGGTGGAGGAAGCACAGATTCACATAATGAACTGAGTATGAACATGGAGATTCTTTTATTGAAGGTCCTCAAATACAGCTTTCTCTCCAGAAATGGGAACAGTGAGCAGATGAAGGGACACCACCAAATCTCAAGTAGAGCTTTACATCTATGAGGTCACAAACAGATGTGCCTGGGCACACAAAGTGGTCTGCTATACAACTATTAGGATCTAACACAGTTGTGCCGAGGCACAATGTGAATTATTACACAAAATTCAGGACAAAAAGTACATTTTAAGGCACAATTATATTTCTAGATGTTACCAATGAGTTTATGGTAGAGCAAATGGTCACATCACACCACAACCCATTAACATAAATGTGAGAAGCGCAAGAACCTTGACAGCCAGGCCCTATGAGCATCCTCACAAGGTGGGTTCTAGACAGTAATCCATAAGAACATAAAGGTGGTATGATCTAGATAGCTATATATTGCACAAGGTCCTTTAGGCTTTTGTGGTATGTATCTAGGTAGGTACTGAAGGTAGGAGCAACTTCCCATATACATTGTGAGCATTGTCTGATCATTAGCAGGTTATACACAATGCTTGTGTATCCAATCCTATGAAGTGCCACTTGATCCAATGGTGTAGTGGATGTTCTTGCTACTCCTAGCAATTATTTGCTATAGATTTTGATAGCATAAATATAAAATTGCCCCTGTGCTCCTAGGTTAAGTTGGTAATTAAGAACCATTTACATCTAAACTCCTTGCAATTCCAGAAACATTGTGTAGGCAAAAATGCTTTAAAACAGGGTTATTACCTAAATAAGGAAAAGCCCTCCAAAGTGACATTAACAAAAGCCAATTAGAGTTTGCTGTATTGAGGACATATCAGTTAGAGGATGGATTCCCACTGGTCATCAGTACCCTTACCTGCTTTAGCCTTGACCCAGGAGACGGCCTTCCCTTCCAGCAGCTCCCATTCTTCTCTTTCATCCAGACTGTTGGTGTAAAGCCAAATCACGGCCAGGACCGTCGCCCACACCGACACCTCCATGTTCTGCAGAGGACAGAAGGAGAAGTTTATCGTACAAGACAAAAAAATGTTTTATATCTGCATAATTCTTGGTTCCCCAACTAAATGGTTTTGACCATGAAGGCATCAGGCCAATAGAGATTCACCTTTATTTACAGTGAAATGCAGTGAAGGCCATTTATTTATCATGATGTGGAATAAAAGAAATAGTAAAAATGTAATAAAAAATGTCATAATAATATGATTCATCCTCATTATCTGGCAGCAGAATAAATTCCTCATCACCCAGTGCTCCGATATGATCAGTAACACAATACCTGGTCAGGGTTCTGGGTCTTTATGTCTGATTCTGATATTCCCAGGACATCAGAGAATTCTGGGGTCAGATTCCAGGATCCGTCCGCATTCTGCAGGGAGATCAGCCTGATTAGATCCCGGGGCTCCTCCAGATCAGGTTCATGTTCTTCCATGTCAAGAGAGTCTAAATAAGAGATATAAAAGATAAATGAGCACATAAAGGATGAATTATTTTCTTCCCCCAAATTCCGTATCAATGGGCCTAATTTAGATTTGGTTTTGGGAATGGCCCATTAATGCTCTGTATTGGCAGGAAGTTTTGGATTACTTGTCCAGGATTTCAGGGATTAACAGAGGTTTGTCCGGCCATTCCCATACTTCATATTCCAAGTAGTATGGGACCCTCTGGTTTAGAAACCAAACTTACTAAATGTAAAAAAAAAACTCTACACAAGCCAATGTTGATTGACAAATTAACTTCCTCTAGGAATATGGATGCATACGCTAAGCATTTTTCCAAATCTGGCCAAGGTACTGGGGGGACTAATTGCAAATAATCAATATTAGGAACAGTGGTCTCCATATAAATTTGTTTTCAGCTGGGTTGAGGGAAACTGTAGTCAGGTGGTCTAAAAGCAGATGGGCAACACATTGGGGCAAATTTAGTGTTCCCAGTTATTTGTGCCATAGGTATCAAGTAACTGTGCTAGGTTATTACTGTCCTAAAATTGTTCCAACTTTCTATTGCCCTTATTATGCCCCATTTTTTAATCATCTTTGTATTATGGGCCTGACTTATGAAAGTTCTCCAAGCCTGGAGTGAATACACTTTCAGAAGTGAAGCTGGGTGATCTAGAAAACATGGAACGGATTTTTAAAAATCATTTGCTAGCAAACATTTTGAATCTTGGACCAGATCCATTCCAGGTTGCTGGATCACCCAGCTTTATTGATGAAATTGTATTCTCTCCAGCCTTGTAGAGCTTTCATAAATCATGGCCTATGTCTCAACTGTCTAGTGACTCTATATTTTAACCTAATTTTTCAGTAACCACCCAAAAACAGCCAGGTGGCTAATGAAAAATGTCGGGGGTGCACCCAGCTAAAAGAGGCCGGGGAGAACACTGAGGAAAATGTTTCAGTGATATTACACTGAGAAGCTACACAGGACTTTGGAATATTCTTCTTTTCCTTAGTATTTGATTGAGTTAGTCTGAATTACCTTTGTGTTTTTTAATGTCTTATGTTAACAATGGGATACATGTTTCTTTTTTTAATTTTTTAAATAGATTAAAATAGAAATAGATTAATAGAAAATATAAAATAGAAATAGATTAATTTTTTTGTGACATTACCATAACATTTGTGGAATTTTATTGTAGATTGTATTCAGGATTTGTAAATTTTTTTTTCTAGAATTCCTAATTTGTAAAGCTTAACATTTATGCAGAGGCAGCTTCTTCTTCTTCTCCTCTGAGCCGTTTCCCAGCATACAGTATGTGGATAGCACCTGGACAGGGACAGTCATGGGTGGCATACAGGTGAGGCGAGGGCTGACAACAGATTTCAGTGTGTTGGATCTTTATTAGGATCAACAGGTATTTTATGCTACTTTTAACATCTTTTATAAAATAAAAAAAGGGAACAATGTGTGTGTAATACAAAAATACACTTTAAACATGACATTGTAATTAGAAAATAAAAGTGATTATTCTTACCGCATGTAGCTACAAAATCTTCAACCTTTGCTACTATGGAAAGTCAACAAAAAGAAACACTAACATTAGTATTTTTAATTTGTTTTTCTAACCTTAATCTTTGACAGATTTTTCTCTTTAGTGATTTCAATTTAAAAATCTAGCACATGTATGCAGCTATAGCCATGACTCACAGATGGCTGGCTAGGATTATGGTCGGCAACCAGCTCCCTTTAACTGCATCCCTAATCTTCCACGTTTTATGCTCCGTCCACTGTTATGTCATTTTGTGAGATGCCACTTTCATGCATTTATATAGCATATTATACCAATACAACATTTTTGAACTTTTGGGGCACTTTCCATTAATGTGCATTCACATAATTTGTTTTTTTTTATCATAAAAACATAATTTATTCAAACCTTTGAAAATATTATACAGATTCCAACAAACATCTAGAGGATTTTTCCCACAGCCGCATTCATTCATAAACGCATGCCCTATGACTCACTCTGAGAGGATGAGCCTTCCTCAGCCAATCAGAGAACACTAGAGGTTTTGAATAGGGAGACTTCTGCCCATTCCATTTAACCTCTAGTTCTGGGCATATTTTCAATGATTGCATCCGTGGCTGCAATCATTGAGAAGGGTGTGCGATCCCCGGAGCACTAGAGGTTAATTAACCTCTAGTGGCCTGGAGATCACAAACAGAAGGATTCCCAGGGCTAAATGCATTTTAATTTTACTATTTTAATGCTATTTTATTTCGCTGATATTTTGCGGAACCATTGGAAGTTCGAGGAAATTTTCACGAGACTGTCAGAGGCATTCTCGCTCATCCCTAGTTTAGAGTAGTGGTTTATATTTGTCCTAATTTGTCTTAATTTGCCCAGTTTGTAAGTTTAGATTATGATTTCTCTCTTTTGAGCCAGAATCTTTGGGTCTGTACTGGGAATCCATAAGAACAAGATCCCTTCTGCAAGGAAGATAATACGGGGCCTCCATTATCTCATTTAGAAGTGTAAGCTGTGGCGTCCTTGACTTGCGTGCTTGAATTGCCTTCGGTTTCACCATTATCTTCTACAGGGCTTTTAGGATCATTAATAGTGTTGTTGCATGCTGTCTAGGGTAAGGGACAATAAAACCAAACAAAAAGTATTGTGTGGAACTTGCACAGTCTCTAAAGAGGCCATCAAATACCTTGCTGTGACACTCAACATGCTGAATAGTGAAAACAAGTACCTTCTGTACTGTGGTTGGAAAAAAATCTAACTCAAATGATCATCCAGCAGATTCTTTGAGTTTGGGAAATACAAAGCTGGCAAATCTTGAAGATGCTGCTCTGCCCAACCTAAAATCAGAGCCGAGATCTGTAGAAGAGGGAAACTTCCTCCTTGTTTGCCAAGAACGTTATCCATTAAAACTTTCACCTTCTGTTGATGTACTAGATAGGTAAATAGCCTTAGGGTTTCCTAGGCTGTCATCAATTCTAGCTGGTTGAAGTGGCCGAGAACCGGATATGTAAATTGTTCCTGAGCCCAATGACCTAGACTTTAATAGCACTGGTTTGTAAAATATTTGTAAAGGAAAGTATTCCTGTAAGGAAGTCTTGATCCTGAACATATAGGGCCCTTTCATACTCATGGTGTATGGTTGGAAGCTCCCATATGCATAAGCAAACCGCTGCTATGCAAGGGCAAACTGCACTGCACAGAACCAGATTTGTCTTCAGCCACAGAGATAATCATCATGCAACAAACATGTGGCATAAGGGGTCTCTCATTGCTGTTGTTGCCACAATGTTCCAGAGCTTAAGTGACAGGGGTGTGCAACCACGTGCAACAAATGGTTTTTAACCTCTCCAATTCACTTGAATGGGAGAAGTTGGTACCATAGTTGAGCCAACTGCTGCTTACCAATGAAATGGCCAATGAAATGACCAATGACCAACGGCCCATAGTAAGAAATGGCCCTTACCAAAGAAAAAAAATGAGAAAATAAGCATATCAATTAGACCAAACATTATAGCCAATGGCACAGTGTAAGGATCTACACGACTCTGACAAAGCCATATCCTAATGGATGTGTGTGTATGGTGGTGGGGGTTAAATGGCTTGATCTGATCCTACAGATACTTAAGCACACATTCCTGAAAAATGTAATGCTAGTCATAGGAGACAGTTGTCGGAACACACATTGGATTGTGACTTGCTGCGTAAAAAGCTGCATATTTGCTGACCAGTCAGAGTGCCCATGCTGATCTCTGTACATTGGCAAAATACCTAAGAGGCCACATAAATGTCAGAACTGTTCCATGAAGGAATGGAAGAAGTAGGAGTACAGAATAAAGTATAATAATTAATAAAAGTGCAGAAAATATAATAAATTAAAGAATTCACTTACACGTACACTCTTTTTTACACATTCTACGGGGAGAAGCTCGACAAGCCATCATTAAAGGGGTGCCTCCAAAGTAAGTGGACGACATCATTAGAGCTGTAAGCATAGAAAAACAATAAGTGATATGTTATATTCTACAGATTCTGGCCATGTTTGGAGCAGGAAATAAGAGATAACGTATTCATACATATAGTCCCTTGTTTTCCCAAATCATTGGCAACAATTGCTGATCCTAAATTTATTGCGGACTATTTATGGGGATGCAAAGATAAGTTGTGACTGAGGGTTGCAGAGATGGGCTGTGGACAAAGGGTGCCAAAGTAAGGTTTGGGGTAGGGGTTGCAGAGGAGAGCTGCACATGAGGAATACAGAAGGGAGCTTTGGATAAGGTGTGCAGGAAGCACAGGTAAGTATCACCTCTGTTCAATATGCTCTGTACACTGTGCTGTGTGTTACATACCTAGTACTGTTGTAGGTTACATACTTATGGCTGTTCAACCTGCTGGACTACACTCCAGAACTGTGTATAATGGGGTATACATTACATATTCCTGAACCCTACACAACCTATGCTAGGCCATGCATTACATATTCCTGACCACTGGTTAGATGAAAAGTGAGCTGAAGGGATCTGCAGTCCTAATATCCAAATTATCCAAATTTATCAACCTAGTATATGAGCTGATCCTACAAAAATCTAAAACAGTGTCAACTCTTTGGTTCCTTACAGTTGCATTCCATACAGAGACACTAAACATTAATTTAAAATGTGATAACTACATACCTGGAGCTGGGATGTCCCTAAGCAAGGGAGGACCCTCAACCCGTGTCTTGGTGTCCTTGTTCACACCTACATAGGCTGTGAGAGATGAGACAACACCAGATTGCAGACTGGTCTCTAGGATCTTCTTTTTTACTTCTTCAGAAGTTGATTCTGTTCCTTGTTCCAGTTCAGATATCAGAGCTTTGGCGGCCAGTCTGTGGATGGTGGGCCTGAAAGAGGAAAGACAGAGCGTGAGAATACCAGAACTTTGCTGGCCTGCAGATGGTGAATCTGATCGAGATGGACAATGCTTGAGGAGACCAGAACCCTGCAAGTCAATAGGTGAGGAAAAGTAGGCATTGCCTGTAGATGGTAAACCTAATGGGGATCAACAGTGTATAAGGAGACCATAGCTCTGCCAGCTAGTATGCAGGTGAGCAAATAGGGCAGTGAATGAGACCAGAACTCCTCCAGTCTCTAAATGGTGACCAAGAGATTCAGCATGGGCAGCGTGGTGGCTCAGCGGTTAGTGCTCTGTCCTTTGCAGCGCTAAGAATCAAATCTCGGCCAGGACACTATCTGCATAGAGTTTGTATGTTCTCCTTGTGTTTGCATGGGTTTCCCCCCCATATTACAAAAACATGCAGTTAGGTTATTTGGTTTCCACCCATAAAATAAACTTTAGACTGTAATAAAGACATATGACTATGGTAGGGACATCAGATTGTGAGACCATTTGTGGAACAGCTAATGATATGACTATGGAGTTCGCAAATTGCTGACATATTAAGTTGGCGCTATATAACGACCATTGCTCTGTTAGTCTATGAATATTGGGTGATAGAAGACAGACAGTGGATAAAGAGACCAGAGATCTCCCAGTCTATATGTGGTGGGTGAAATCAGATAGACAATACATGAAGAGAGCAGAACTTCTCCAGCCATCGCATGGTGGGTGAGCAAAGATAGACAACGCATAAAGATACCAGAGCTCNCTTTGGCGGCCAGTCTGTGGATGGTGGGCCTGAAAGAGGAAAGACAGAGCGTGAGAATACCAGAACTTTGCTGGCCTGCAGATGGTGAATCTGATGGAGATGGACAATGCTTGAGGAGACCAGAACCCTGCAAGTCAATAGGTGAGGAAAAGTAGGCATTGCCTGTAGATGGTAAACCTAATGGGGATCAACAGTGTATAAGGAGACCATAGCTCTGCCAGCTAGTATGCAGGTGAGCAAATAGGGCAGTGAATGAGACCAGAACTCTTCCAGTCTGTGAATGGTGACCAAGAGATTCAGCATGGGCAGCGTGGTGGCTCAGCGGTTAGTGCTCTGTCCTTTGCAGCGCTAAGGTTCAAATCTCGGCCAGGACACTATCTGCATAGAGTTTGTATGTTCTCCTTGTGTTTGCATGGGTTTCCCCCCCATATTACAAAAACATGCAGTTAGGTTATTTGGTTTCCACCCATAAAATAAACTTTAGACTGTAATAAAGACATATGACTATGGTAGGGACATCAGATTGTGAGACCATTTGAGGGACAGCTAATGATATGACTATGGAGTTCGCAAATTGCTGACATATTAAGTTGGCGCTATATAACGACCATTGCTCTGTTAGTCTATGAATATTGGGTGATAGAAGACAGACAGTGGATAAAGAGACCAGAGATCTCCCAGTCTATATGTGGTGGGTCAAATCAGATAGACAATACATGAAGAGAGCAGAACTTCTCCAGCCATCGCATGGTGGGTGAGCAAAGATAGACAACGCATAAAGATACCAGAGCTCTGCTATTCTTAGTGGTGTCTAAGTGGTGACCCTTTAAAAGCCAGCACAGAGAATGTTTGTCATTGTTGTAGGACAGGGGTCCTGAAGTCCAGTCCTTTAGGGAGAGGATGCACATACTTTTTTAGTACTTCTCCAATAGACATCAGTAATTGAAATAAGAAATAGTTTAACAGAGAGTCAGAAAATCACTCATTTTATGCCAAAACCCAGCCTATAATTTGTCCTCAAAAACTGAAGTTCAGGATCCCTGAAGTAGGATGACTCAAATATTGACCTTTCCTCATTCTGAACGTTCAGTGGGAAACGAAGGTTGTTCTTTATTATTTCATCTTTATACTTGTACTGCAGACAGACCTCACCTTCAGCTTCATTCTCCACCTTGGGGAAAAAAATAAAGATGTCATTTCCAAAATCAATCTTTGCTCTGAATGTGAATATATAGGAGATAATGTACAGTCTATAAGGAAATTAGGGGTACTGGAGTCAAGGACCACCTAGTAATGTATAACTGCAATCATGTATTTACACACATATGCTCGCCTTCTGTACTTTGTGTTCTTGAAATGCATTGTTTTACAACCATCTCCTGACTATTCTATGAGTATAGGTATATGTTGTCCACTTTTCTTAAGATTGGATGGAGCCTATTTGGCGCATGGTTTTTGTACCACTAGTTGAGCCCCATTTGACATGTCATTTCCTGCCAGACTTTGTCCTACCCAAACTTTCTGCAGCCTTGAAACAAAAGTACAACACAACACAATCTTCCTTGGGCTTACAGACCTTTCCTTTTAGCTGAGCGTAGACAATTGACTTTTGACCCTGGAAGATGGCAGCGGGGGCTTTGGAGAGTACGATTGCTTCCATGTTGGAAGGAAGGGTCCATGTTAGTGAGACATCCTGCACGGTGGGTTGTAAGGAGCATTTTAGTGCCCGAAGAACCTAGGGAATTTAGTAGGAAAATAAGTAAATGCAACTAAAATGATTTTTTAACTTTACCTAAAAATAAATACATTTTAGTCAGAATAAAAAAAAATGCATGGCCCAATAAAGATAACTTTTTAACAATAGCTTTAGCTATAATATTTCACCTAAATTCAGAGATATTTTAACACCTTACAGTACTTTTTGGATTTCTGGCTACCAATGTCTCTGGAACATATATTGTAGATTTCTCCAAGTCACCACTTTTTCCAGATAGCCACCTTACACCTATTCAAGTTAAGTGCTGGAGTAACTAAAAAAAAAACAGCTCTGCCCCTTATAATGACTATATTGCTTCATTAAAAATGTAAAAAAAGAAAAACAAAAAGATGATACCACCTGTGCTTTGATATTTTGCTAGATTATGGCTTGCCTTAAATGTGCATTGAAAGTAACAAGTACAGTACATTAGATAGCCCTAAATTATTTCTTCCTCTCTTTCTACCCTTTGATTTTTACAAAATAAATTGCCAAGAGAAAGCCTATTTTTCTACTAAAAATATATTAGTAGTTTGTTTTCTAGGTTTGTTTGCTGATCCTTGACCCCAAAGTCAAGCTCTTCCACTAAACTAAATTCATGTTCTATATTATTCACCTTGGGAAGCATCTGAAGAAATATTCACCAAATGGAAGATACTGCCATAGAGAGATTGGCACCAAAAAGTCATGACCCGACAGGCTGCTGTCTGACTGGGTCTGCAACTCTCTCACTATCTGCTATCAAATTTAAACAAGAGGTGCACCACTGTACTATCAGTGAAAAATCATACTTCAACAAAAGTACTTAAGGCATACAGGAGAATTTTAAGGCTTTACATACAACTGTGATTAAATTTACCTTCCTGACCATATTAATCTTGCAAATATAACAGACCTCAGCCTAAAACATAAACAAGTATTGTATAAAGGAAAAGAAAAGAAGTGTGTAAGTTGTGTCTTTCCCATTTTTAAAGATTTACAGTCCTGTTAAAAAAAAAAAATTACCAATATTTTCTGGACCTCAGTAGATCTTAAATTTAGGCAAATACAGGTTAAAAAAAAACATATGACATATTACACATTATTTACAAAGACTAGGTCAAAATGCAGAAGCAGTGTGTGAAAAATGAGCTACACCTTTACTACTGCCATATGAAAATAGGTGGGTAGGTAGCAAGGGTGCTGCTATTGAAATCCACTTGATTAATTGATCATGAGCAAGTGAGTATAAATATTATCAAGTGGAAAACTTTCAGGACAGTTGTCAAAGTATACCTTGCAATTTCCAATGTCAGTATTACTCCTACCTTGGGTTGCATGCGGTCTTTGCCAGTAATAAACTCAAATGTTCCACCTCCTGCCCGAGCCATGCCTTTAATGAGGGATGTGGAGGCTCCTTCACCGATTCCAAATGTGAAACACCTGCAACGGGGGAGACAAAAAGCCCCTGCTTTTGGTGGTATGGGACCAAAAAGGACTTAAAGCCCTCAAGGATTAGGTAATTTTGAAAGGAAAAGCACTGATGTTTTCTTTATGCCAGTGGGGTAAGCTATCATGGTGATGGGCTAGGAGGAATGTGTGGAGGACAGGGTTAGAGTGGATTGGCATTTGTCTTTAAAAGCAGGTTATTAAAACTAATTATAACTGAGGATCTTTAATTTATGAATCTTTATGATGTCAACTGACAATGGTTAAAGCAGAACTAAACTACTTTCCCGGCTCCTGTGGTGGTGGCAACAACCTGGTCTTCTTTGGCCATATTACATTTTGGTAATTTTGGCAGAGTTGCCTATACATAGCTTAGGTACATTCTAAAGAGGAATGCAAACAGACATGCAAGCTTGTTGTATTGCAAAAGACACATGGAGGTCTCTTTTGCAATTAAAAAATGCATGTTTACATTTTTTTTGTATACAGGGCCACTCCAACCATACCCACCCCCTCCACCTGTAAATCATCACTGGCCTCCCTCAGCTCCGGTACTGTGGATGAAGTCTCCTCTCTTCTCTCATCATCTCCATCACCTACATGTCCACTTGACCCAATTCCCTCTACTCTACTCCGTGCCCATTCCTCCATCCTGGCCCCGCCCTAACCAAACTTATCAACCTCCCCCTTTCTACAGGTATATACCCTTCCAATTTCATACATGCCATTATTCTTCCTATCCTAAGGAAACCCTCATTAGACCCCTCCATACCTTCTAACTACCCTCCTATCTCCCTTCTACCATATGTCCCCAAACTTCTTGAGCGCCTTGTTTACAAAAGATTCACCGATTACCTGAGCACCAACTCTCTCCTTGACCCCCTCCAGTCTGGCTTTCAAGCTGCCCATTCCACTGAAACAGCCCTTACTAAAGTGGCCAATGACCTCATCAGAGCTAAGTCTCAAGGCAACTTTTC
>NC_092863.1:104435653-104444401 GCF_032062135.1 Pyxicephalus adspersus | reverse complement strand
TGTGTGTATTCGTCTGTCATTTGCAACACCTATTTAATGTACAGCGCTGCGTAATATGTTGGCGCTATATAAATCCAGTTTATTAATAATAATATTAATTTTACGTAACAGTCCATTTTTTTCAGTCAAGCTGTCAGCCTGACATTTCAACACACATAAAAAATATACTGAATAAGTCAGTAACTCTTTTACGGTTAACATAACATTTTATCACTCCTGTATGTATAAATCAATAGGTTAATGAATCTGAAGAGGAAAAATAATTTATAAAGCAGGTGGCAAAAACTCTCAAATTGTTTTTGAACTGGCAGGTGATGGAGGACTAGGATGCAGGTGATTGTTCTCCATGTTAATACCCAGAGGGGTAAGTTGCAGTCCCATTTATTTTTAAACTTAGGGATGGAAGAGTTATAATTACCGGTGTTTCTTAGCATTTTTTGTAACTTCACTGATCACTTGCTTTGTGTTCCCAACTTCTCCATCCGTGAAGACAAAAAGCTGGAGGGAGGACAGAGATGAAGAGTTCAGATGCAACAAAACAAGGTAAAGCTGAACATTGGATTCAGCAAACAGTAAACAGAAATAATAGAACAAACAAATGTCATTAGTACTAATTAAACTGTGACCCCATAACTCCAGTACTTGGAAGTCTCCTTCTATAAACTCTGTAGCAGCTAATTTACCAAATGTTTAACAGCCTCACTCACCTGTCGGGGGTGATCCGCTCTACCAGCTGTTTGGTAGATCTTTTTTAAGGGTTCAAGAATTTCTGTTCCTCCAAAGTCAGCGTCCATTTCATTCACTTTCTTTACTGCCGCCTCCATTGATTGCTGGGTGTACTCCACACTTTCCCTAGAGAATATAATAATAAGATGGTGTTATAAGACTAATATGTAAGAATAAGATTTCATAGTGATTGTGTCTCATGAGGACTCTGCAGATGGCCTAGGATACCTGGCAAATATAGACACACCAACCAACTTTTAGATGTTCATTTCTCTGTCTTAATATGTCTTATCTAAACATGTCTTATCATCAACTTACTCAGCACTCTTTGTAAAAGGCTTACTCTATTTCCATTACCATAGAGGTGTAATTCTCCATACATATTATAAACATTTGTATTCAGAAGTCCACACTATCGTCTTTACAGATTCAGAACATCACCACAATAAGGCTTTACAGACTCCTGACATCCAGGATTTCCCACATGGTCTAGAGCGGCATGGCCATTCGGAGATGGCATTAGAACATCTCCAGTGGAACTGGAACATGCTGCTGCTGGCTGATAAACTCTACAGTAACAGAATGAACAAGGTGAAATTGGTTGTACCGAGGTCCCGTGGTTTTACGGACGTTGTACCAAGGTGCAGTGCAGAGGTCCAAGCAAGGTGTCATTTGTACTGAAGGTATCACTGTTCTCTCTGCATTCCATTCTTACTTTTTCTCCCTTTCCTTACCCCTCTCTCTTCTCTCTACTCTGCCTTTTCTCACCCTATCCCCCTCCTTCCTCTCTGTTTCAACCTCTCACTTTCACCCTCCGTCTTTTTCTCTAATTTTTTGCCTCCTTTCTCCCCTCTCCCACTTCTTCACCCCTTCTCTCGACCTCTCTCCACTGTCCCTCTCTTTCTTTTCCTTTTTCATCTCCCCCTCTCTTCTCCCTTTCACCCTTCTCTTCTCTCCTTGCACAAGCTACATGGCCTAGAAAAGCAAAAAGTATAAATCAAGCATTGTTTACAGCCAGATCTTTATACTCACGGAAAGAAAGACTCAAAATGGGAGCCAAAGCCATAGATGTTAAAGAAACACCCAAGGGGTAAACTCTTCAATAGAAGAACCAGCGTCTCCTGGAGAGGAAATGCAAAGAACATGGAACACAGTGGCTAGACAGGTAACAACAAGTGAAAGGCTGGAATGCAAAAGGTTACATATTGAACAGAAAGTCTGTGTTCAAAAGTCTAAAAAATTTACATTTTAGTTAGTGGAAAATTTAAGAGAATTCAAAAGAGTACCGAATAAAATGTAAAGCAGAAAAAGTATTCTATGGACAGCTGTACATTTATATAAAAGTCACCCAAGATAAGGTATGCCATGTGTGCCCCCACATAAGAAATACATTGGAAACTTTTGTGCTCAGCAGTTGCACTGGGAAGCTTTTACATTACAGGTCAATGGCTTCAATGAGCGTGTGGGGTAGATTGTCCTAAGGGGGGTTTATGGACAATCGGTACCCAAAGACAGGCTTCAACTACCTGGATTCAGCTTGTATATGTTGTTTGGTCCTGGTAATTAGGGTAACAGCACTGCAGGTGCACCGCTGCGTGCAGGGTGCTCTGTGCAATACAGGAAATGCTGAGCAGTAAAGTTTCTGATATCTGAAATATAATGTGATGCTTCATGCTAGGTGACAGATATTTGTTCTAAATCTATAATTGTTTAAATTTACAACAATGAGCAAAAACCATTTTCTTTTTATTACCTGCAAATCTGGATAATTTACTGACCATGGCACTCTGAATCCTCTTCGGGGCATTTGGCTGCGGATGCATTGCACATTCCATACTACCTGACCGGTCTACAAGGAAAATGAACTCGCCGCAATTAGACTGCTCCTGTCCAGCTGGGATACTCGGGTAGAAATTCAACATGGCCACCGACTCTGCCATAATGGACCCTACAGAACACAGGGAGAGAATATCACTGTAACAAAAACTAAGAACATATTCATTTTATTTCATATATTCAAGAAAGCTTTTAGAGAGGCCACTGAACGTTTTTACTGGCTCCTCTGTTGTTACAATATAGTAAGAGTTTGGTGAATTTGGTGAAAATGTTGTATAATAATGGACCCCATAGTGTATGCTTATCATTAATAGGGTAGCTACACCTGCAGCCCAAGTACACATAATACAGCAATCTCCAACTTACCAAGGGTCTTTCTTAGGTTAGAATTTGAACTGAATTTTTGTCGGATTAGAGCCCACAATTTTTGTGCAACTATAACAAGAAAAAACAAGATATATTACCAATTTATGAGTGGGAGTAAAAATAGATTGTGTGGAAATCAAGTGATAGATAGCCAGTGATCATCTCCTTGTTGAGATGGCACCAAACAATATATGTATATAAATGCAAATTAAAGTTCCAAGCTATCAGTTAATTCAACAAATTTTCGTGTGATTTTGAGGACCCTAATTTGGTAACAACTACTAAATACTCCATATGCCAAAATGAGGAAATTAATCTCTCCAATTTATGACTCAAACATGAAAAACAGTATTGGCTGCTGAAATCATAGAAAAGGTCACAATATACAAAAAAGGTACAACAAAATTTGGTAAATTAGGAGATTAGGTTGAGAAGGAGGTGCAATTTATAAAATTGCACTATAAAATGTGGGGAATTGTGTTCAACAAAAAGAAATAAGCAGTGTCAAAGATATATTTTATTGGATAAAAGAGGATCCATGGTCAACACAGTCCAATAAACCCAATAGTGATGTTACAGTATAGTAGGGGTGGAAAAAATGCCAAAAAAAAGGAATAGTATAGTAAAAAGTACTCAGCACGCAATTCTTGCTACAATATTTATTGCTGTAGTGTACAGTTGCTATGCACATGGGCTTCTGTTTTCCATATTGTCTAATGCGCTTCTCATGTGAGCCCTACTCACTTTGCCAGACACAAACTGGATCTTGTCTTTTCCATGCTCTGCAAGCTCACCATCTTTGAAAACCATTTCCTGTTTCTGACCACAACTTCCTCATCATCAGCCTCTCTAATTCTTGCCCTCCTTTGCTGCTTCTCAGCCTAGGTAAATGGCAGAGAGACATTCATAAGCTTGATTACAACCTATTCTCAAATCTTAAATTCATAACCACCACTCTTTATAAAATAACCTCTCTAGATCAAGTAGTCTCTCAGTTTAACAACTGTTAAGGCGATTTCCTATTGATCCCAGATCAATATTTCCCTCTATCATGACCTCTGTTTTCAACGCGTTGGGGGCAGTGATTAACACATACGCAACTTAAGCATATAGTTATGTCCTGTATATTTGCTCCATCCTTACCTTGAAGCTTCTTACCTTGAAACATCTTGCTCAGCGAAGTTGTTAATTAAGTTTCTTGTTACTGACCAACTACTAAGTGTCTTCCAGCTGGTTGTCTGACTATATAAACTGCGATGTGATAATAAAGTTTTGAGACAGGACATAATTGTATGCTTAAGTTGCGTATGTGTTAATCACTGCTTCCAACGCGTTGAAAACAGAGGTCATGATAGAGGGAAATATTGGTCTGGGATCAATAGGAAATCACCTTAACAACCACACTCTTTCTTTTTTAAACTCTGGCTCTGGATAAAGTTGCCCCTGCCACTTTCCACTACCCCCATCCCACTAACCCTCACAGCCACACCAAAGGTCTACACTAGACTGCTCCTGCAGCAGAGAGAAACTTCCTTGACTACAAAGGAACTACTACTACTACGACTACTCTTACACTTTAAGACTTAACTCACCGTTTCTAAACAAAATTATTCTACAGTCAAGAACCCAACCCATACAGCCTCTTCAACAATCTGACCACTCCTTTCCAGTTCTTTTCAATGATAAGTCGTTCTCTCCCACCGTCTTCCCTGTTGGTGTTCCCCAAGGGTCAGTCCTTGGACTGTACATCTCCTCACATGACAAACTCATATCCTCCTTTGGCTTACAGTACTATCTGTATGCAGATGACACATAATTCATTCTGTCCACCCCTATGTTGTCCCCCTCAGTCGTGGATAAAGTTTCATTTGCCTGTCGGCCACCTCATCATGGATGGCTGACTGGGATCGTCCCTCTCCTCAGACACGTTGTATTGGCATAACCTTTGATTCGGCCTTCTCCTTCACCCCCACATTCAGAATAATTCCAAGTCCTGCCACTTTCATTTGGGTAAAATCTCCAAAATACAGCCCTACCTGTCCCAAGATACCACCAAGCTACTTGTACACGCTCTTATGATCTCTCATCTGGACTACTGTAACATCCTCCTCTCTGTTTTTCCACTAAGTCAACTCTCTCTACAATCTAATATGAATTCTGCAGCCTTTCAAATCCCTCTGAAGCTCCTGCCCCACCTAATTTTCTGACCTGATAGAAAAATACCCCCCTAGCTGCTCTCGTCGCTCCTCCAATGACCTAATAATGACTTCCTCACTCATAATCTTGGAAAAAGCATGAATTCAAGGCGTTCCTAGGACTGTCCCCACTCTCTGGAACTCGCTTCTTCATCCTATTCCGCTTATTCCTACCTTGTGCACATTTAAAATAGCCTTTAGAAACCAAGACGCCTACCTGTCTTCTTCTGTCCTCAAAACCCTATTGCCAAAATCTATTGGAAAATAAAATCATTCTGTGTGTGCTAGACTTTAGAAAGATTTGGATGGTCTGTCAATTTATTAGGTAGGAAGGCCATGTGTCAGATAATGTGTGGATAATGAATTATGGGGTACAGAGTTATGTAATATGCAGCAACATAGAAGCACGGCAATGTAATTTACGTGTGAGATGATGTGGGGTTGGTAGTGAAGTAGTTGGTAGTGAAGGTTTGGAGGCTTTAGGGACTGATCTCAGATAATATAATATAGCTCAGCCTCCAGTCCCCTGAGTGTGGCATTTAAGGCACAAAAAGGTTGCTTCCTCTGTCAAAGATATGGAGCCACCGTTAGCTTTACCTACTTTAGTAGTTACTGAGTTAGTACCTGGAAAGAAGGTAGGACAGGTCACCTTGCAATGTAAAGATGTTAGGCAAATAACTTGGGACAGGACTTAGGGGAAGGGGGTATATGTAGCTGGGAGGCTGCAGTGTGGAGAAGTAAAAGTGAAAAATTAAAGCAAAGGTATTAGCACTGGAGCACAAGTGGTCAATGTGACACTGAGATTTGGGATCAGGGTGAAGTTTTGTTGCAGTACATTGATACACAGAAGCGATCCCATACAATGAGGCAATATAATTCCATACAGAGCACTAAATGATGTCACATCAGCTTATTTTGTCACCTGATGGGGTCGGTCCTGAATCCTGGGCTGTGTTTGTAGATTCAAGCCCTGCCTCCACAATGACGCTGGGTTTGTTCACATCGGTATAATAAGCCAGCAATTCCACGTCTCGCTCAAACTTGTGTCCCTCTGCCAGTGACACCTACAAAGGTGAAATAACAATACCTTCCATTTTCAATGTGTAAGGGAAACAGACACATCAGAGAACTGCAATATTATAAAAATGGAACTCTTTTCAAAAGTTGAACCTTAATGAGGTTTTCATTCTATTCTGCATCCGGCTCACCTTGGCGCTGGTCGTGTCACAATCCGTGTACTCCAGAGGAGTGATGTTGCAGTTGGACTCAATCTTGGAAATCCCCTATGCAGATTGGAAGAGAGCATTCAGACTCAGGGTATATGGTATCTCGCTAATTGGCACCTGCGGACGTGTGGCTGTTATACTCACATCGTGGTCTGTAAGAGATAAAAAGTAAATATCTCACTTTCCAGTGAAGACCTCTGGCCATGTTCTGTAGTATGTGTGCAGTCTCTGAACAGCGCCTGTAGTATGAGTGGGGACTCCAACCATCTCCTGTAGTATGGTGGCAGTCTCTGAACATGTTCTGAAGTATGTCTGCAATCTCTTACCATCTCCTGTAGTATCAGAGCAATCCCTGACCATCTCCCATAGTTTCTGCAGTCAGTAGAATGATCATCACTCTTACCTATTTCCTGTAATATGTCATCAGTCTCTATGATATTCTCTAAATACTATGTCTGTATAATTGGTCATGCATGAGTGGCACTTGGGGCCCTCTGTATCAAGAAAGTCACCCCCATTACTGCAAATCTTTTGCATTCCATGTAAGTAGCTGGTTTTAGTGTTCTACTTTGATTTGGACAAAAGTCAGGGCCCTATGTACAGACTGGGCCTACCATGTGAAGGGCTCTGGAACTGTTTTAATGATTACCACATGGTATTTTGTGACTACAAATGGCCATGTCAGTTCACTTTAGGTTTGGTTGTCATTTCACAACAGCAATCAAAGGTTTAGGTTGAAAAAGATTGTTTATTTGTACTTATACCTTTTGGGGTGTATCTTGGGTTAAGGATGGCTGGCAGAACAAAACGCACAGCTCCATCTGCCTCCACGGGCAATTCCCGTACATATTTAAGGGTGACCTCGGCCTCCTGGCCAGGAGGGAGATTCCCAACACTACAACTGAAAACATCTGCAGAACTGTTATCTTCTTCCAAGAGGAAAGCTTGTTCACCCCGGGTGATGGCTTCATCATAAGTTTTATGTGCCTGAATAAGACAAAAATATACAGATAAGTTGTTACTGTAACTCATCCAAGGCAGCTGGGATGAATGCCTGTGGCCAATTTACAATTCAGTATCAGTTTATGAAACTGTGATACAGACGGGCCCTAAGAGAATAATCCACCAAGCCAGCTAGGGACGATCAATCACAGTTAATGGACAAAACTACAGTAAGCACCTTTGGTATTTTTACTCAACACTGTAAGTTAAGAGTGCCACCATAACATCTAATAGCATTGAAAATGACTAAAGGCCTACGGTGTACAGCGTCTACCTACTCTAGCCTCCTTATTTACAGCATTATATGTGTTTAACACTCCTAAAATAGGAAGGAAGTATCAGATGATTCTTGTCTTTGGCTGGAAAATAAGTCTCTCTCCAATCTCCCTGTTTCATCTGTCCCTTTTTCTCTCTCCTTCCCACCTTCTCTCAAATCTTCCTGTCTTTCTCTTATTCTACACTTTCCCTGTCTCTTTCTCTCTCCTTCTTTCCTCTCTTTCCCCTCTCACTCTCCATCTTTATCTCTTTATCCCTCGGTCTATCAATTTAACCCTCTCCTTATCTCCCCTACTCTCCTCTCCCTTTCTCTCTCCCCTCACCTTCTGTCCCTTCCCATCACTCTGCCATCTCCCTTCTCTTTCTGTCCCCTCTTCTCTCTGTCCTTTTTCTTATCCTATTCCCCCCCACCCCCCACACACACACACATACCTCTCCTCTCCCAGTCTCTTTTCTTTCCCTTTCTCTCCCTTCCTCACCCCTCTCTTTTCTCTCTCCTATCCCTTTCTATAATTCTTGTGGAACAGCTTTCGCTTTCATTGTGTGTTTTGTGTGTGTCGGCGTCAAAGGCTGTTGGTTGGGTAGAAGGATTGGCAACAGAAGGATTGCCAGCTTTTTAACACAAATATTTGGCAGTGTTCTCCCCGGGCCCCTTTTAGCCAGGTACACCATCCAATACTTTTTAGTAACCACTGTGGGAATTAGCTGGACAAATAGTAGGCAACTAGCAGGACTGGATGCCAAATCAGGGTTTATTGCAAAAAAAAACAACAAAAAATTGTCTAACAGGGTGGCTTAACTTCAGCCGGTTAAAGATCAAAGACATAACACTTATCTCCAGCAGTCCTGTGTGCTATAATAGTCCATTTGCAACAAAAAGGCAGAAAATCAACTAGAGTCACCTTGTTTGTAGAGTCTTGTCTCTCTCCCTCTTTCTGTGGAGTCTTGTCTCTCTTTCTGTGGAACACTGTGGAGCTGCATGCTCTCAAGCCCTCTCCATTAGGGTCTTTTCGATGTGTCTCCAGGTTTATGTCTGTGGCTCCAGCACAGCCACTCACACAGGCCACCCGCCTGTGTCTCCAGATCTATCTGTGGCTCCAGCACAGCCACTCACACAGGCC
>NC_092863.1:104433588-104435460 GCF_032062135.1 Pyxicephalus adspersus | reverse complement strand
AGCACAGCCACTCACACAGACCACCCGCCTGTGTCTCCAGCACATCACCTCCTCTGACTGAGCTCCTGGCTCTGTATTATATCTCCACCCTCGGTGCTTCCTAATCAATTATCTCCCAGGTGAGAGACTTACACCTGCTACTTCCCACAGGATTGGAATCCTGTGCAAATCTATCTGCTCTCTAGTACCTTCCTGCTGGTTGCCTACACCACCAATTTGTTTTTGGGTGGTTACTGAAAAGTTGGCTCACTGCCTGCCTACAGCTTCTTTCCACCCAGCTTAGCAATGTCTGGGGTGAAAACTGTTTGGGTTCAGGGTAGTTTCTTGCAAAGATAGATGATACATTTATTACAAAAAAGCTAAGGAAGGTTATCTAATTTGGTATCAAAAGTGCCTAAGGTAGTAACAGTACCGATATATAGGGACCCCACGGCACTTTTCATATCAGTCCCTGTGTTCCAGTTAAAGCTCAACTCCAGGCTGTGCATGAGGTCTTTATTTCTTTCCAAGTCAATACTAAGCCCCATTTTATCATGGCTTGGCCTCACCTTCTTCTACTCAAACCTCGTTTGGCAGGGTATAGCCTAGCCCACCAAACCGCAGGGACTCTATGATTCAGACATTGTATAGAAATGCAGAGCACAACTCAATGATTTTTCTACAAGCCTAAACATTTTTTATTATCATATACCAATTTAATGAAAAGTTTAAAAATGTATAATCATATTTCATGGGAAGCCATTACCTTCTCCTTCTCCTGGAGCTCGGCTATAATCTTCTTTCCTTCTATTGTGGCCTCAAAGCTGTAGACAGCAGAGTCTTCATCCATGGGGAAGACAAAGACCGCTTCCACCGCCTTCTCTTCCTTGTTCTTATACTTGAGAGTCGCTGATACATCTGCCACAAATCCCTTCACCTGGACCTCTACCCAGATCCCCTGCAGAGGAACTGGACACACACAAGTAAATCAGAATAAAGTCCAGTGTCTTAGAACTTGAGATAAGAGTCTGATAGATCTAAAACTTATCTGAAGTGACAAATAAGGGATCTGTTGACTACTGCTGCACTGTCATGATGCTAGACTTTGGTTGTGATATAACGTATTAGAGTTACAGTCAAATTTGAGTATTGTTTGACACAATTATATCTGCAGGGTCAGCTTTTAAATGGTGATGCTTTTGGATTCAATACCATATTAGGCAAATGTATTAATTAACATAAGCATTGTCAAGATGACCTACTAAAATTCAGTTCATTTCAGAATTGGGAAGAAAGTGGACTTTGAATGTGGCATGGTTGTTGGTGCCAGAAGGGTTTATTTAAGTATTTCAGAATCTGCTGATCTGCTCAGATTTTCACCCATAATCATCTCTGGGGTTTACAGAGAATGGTCCTAAAATGGGAAAATAATGACAATTATCTTGGCAAAAATGCCTTAATACCAGAAGCCAGAAAAGAATGGCCAGAGTAAGGCTGCAGTTTGGATGAGTTCACCTAAATTAAACAAGACAAGGAATAAAAAATGTTGCCTTGTCCAAGGAGTCTGCAATAGTTGGATGGTAGGGCCAGACTTCGACTTTAACAACATGAAAATATTTATATGAAATCTAATATGAGATCTCATTATTGGAGGCAATAGCAAAGGATGATAACTTTAAACAACATATGCAGGATGAGATGTGTATGTGATCTACCATTAATTGTACACTTACTTGGCTGGCGAGAAGCCACAATGATAAGGCCACAGCACGGAGGAAATGGCGGCATTATTGCAGATTATCTGAAGGGAAATAAAAGAAACACGTGTTGGATTTTATGGCTGAAGGCTGTGTGACACAGTACAGAGTATCCTCATTTCCTCCGCCTTCACTC
>NC_092863.1:104426759-104430542 GCF_032062135.1 Pyxicephalus adspersus | reverse complement strand
GATTTCATTGATGAATCAGGGGCTTTGTGTTCCATGTATCCATGTGTTCCATCTTGGCCTTCCCCTCATACTGCCTATCTGCAATATTAATAGCCACCATTAGAATTTTCTGGGGGCCATTCTTGGTAAACTTCCTGGGCTCCTCTCTCATCTCTGGAGGCTGTGGGGGAGCAAGTGGAGGATTTTGGCTAACCTACTCCTCTCTCATCTCTGGAGGCCTTGGGGGGGCAAGTGGAGGATTTTGGCTAACCTGCACGGGAGTCAGGTTACAATAGAGCCTGACCTTCGACAAAGTTCCCTTGCTTGATAGTTAGGTTCAACTGGAGTGTCTGACATAAACCAGCAAGGTAGCCAGGTGAAAGTGTTGGGTCTGGGTTAACAAATTAGCAAATTGAGACTGACCTTCCATTTGCCCCTGGCTTGGTCGCTGGCTAGCCCAGACCCAGATTGGCACCTAGTGTTGCCCTTCTCTAGTCTTCCCTGACCTATTTAAAAAATGGGGACATTACTTGCAATTGTTGAAATATCTGTAGCCAGCCCAGCAATTGTTTCCACATTGCTTTGTTCTGTAACAGTTTTCATTGGAACTCCATGACAAACTCTGGTGGATGACGGCCAAGATAAATCTTACTTATTCTGCAGAAAATAAAATCTCTTCCCACGGTTGGCAGCACTCTCTCCAAATATGCAATCACAATCATCAACCTGGGGATTATCATTTATTGAAGAAGTGCCATCACATTTAAGCTATAATCAGGAATGTGGAAAAATTCTACAAATAGCATGTCTGTTCACCGAAAGATGTAAACAGAGGAAAGGACACAATATGTGCGTGCAAAAAATCCATCAAACAATACTTCAAGTGTCAATCTGTCCATACCTGAGATTTCTAATTTTCATAGACAATTAAGGGATGGTTTAAATGATCTAATAGTATTCTATGTCTCTCTGCTGATAAAATCTGTTGGTGGATATTTTATTTTATATTATGATGTAAGAGGAGGAGCTGAGCCCACCAACGAGATTGTAAGCTCTTCGGGGCAGGGTCCTCTCCTCCTGTATCACTGTCTGTATTAGTCTGTCATTTGCAATCCCTATTTAATGTACAGCGCTGCGTAATATGTTGGCGCTATATAAATCCTGTTTATTAATAATAATAATAACAATAATAATAATAATAACAGGTGGGCAGGGACCCTAATAACTACCAGGAACATAGGAGCAAAGTCAGGAAATATGGAAGACAGATCTTATTGTTGGAGTATTCAAGGCCAATTAGACATCAAGGGTGATCCCTAATATACCCAACTATCATAGCTTGGAATGCAGCCAAAATACGGCTGTAATATGAAGAAGATGATAAATGTATCGGGTCTTTTCAGAGAACACTTGATAACCTTCTGCTATTTGCGCAGTTAATGGGATAGATGTGGAGGTTAGGGAGGTAAGTTAGGATGAGCCGGTAGGAAGCTAGGAAACTGTAGTTAGAGAGAATGGCAGCGGCTTCCAGAAAAGAAAGGCCAGCTCTGTGTTTGAGCTCCCTAACAAATTTGCTAAGTTATGTGAAGATGTGCGGATGGTGTGCCAAAAGTAGCAGCTTTCAATGTCACTGCTACTCCTAGCAGCCCATTTAGTAGAGGTGGGGAAGGGATTGCAGGTAAGTGTACATAATTGATTGTTAGAGGGGATTCTATGATCAGGGGAAAAAAAGTTTGCTGATCTATTCCTTTAACCGAATGGTTGGCTGCCTCCCTGGTCCCAGGATTCTGCATGTGGAGGACCGAGTGGACAAATTACTGTGTGTGTGTTGAGGGTGGGGGGGGGCAGTTTTCTTTACTTGGTCCATGTTGGAACCAATGACAGAATATATGGGAGATGGAGGATCCTTAAGAATCAATTTAGAGAACTAGGGTGCAAGTAAAAGGAAAGGACCTCCATGGTTATATTCTCTGGAATATAGAATTACCATGCGCAACACATGACAGCTTAGACAGCTAAACGCATGGCTTAGGTCCTGGTGTAATAGGGAAGGATTGGGGTTCTTAGAGCACTGGGCTGACTTTTCATTGGGGTACAACTTATATGCCAGAGATGGTTTGCTACTAAATGGAAGGGTGTCTGCTGTGCTAAGGGAAAGATTTACCTGAAGTCAAATAAGGTGGCAGATAAGGCCACATACACAGGTCAGATGATTCTCGTCCGATAATCACCTTAGGACAAGTGTCAGACTAGAATCTGACATGTGTACAACGCTCGTCCGATGTCCTTTATGGATCTGTCTGGGCGGGTCCGTGAATGGGGAATGATTATAATACAACTAAAGACGGGAGAGCGAACCGTGGTTCTCCTCCTCACCTCTCTATAGAGCAGAATGGCACGGAATGTACAGCACTCATTCAGTCTTTGATTAAATGTGTGTACGTAGCATAAGTGAGAAAGGGACCAGTCACCAGTGGAGGGTGTATTGGGTATAGATGGTGGGAGAATTATGGATAAATATTTAGTTTCCCTTTTTACAAACAAACATTGGTGTGCACAGTACTATTTGTACAGCCAAACAAAAGGATTTAGCAAACACTGCTGGTTTAAGGAGTCTGTTCTCTAGGGATGAGCGAGAATGCCTCTGGCACTTCAGTTGGGTTTGCGAAATTTCGGCAAACCGATTTTGCTAAACCATCAGAAGTTTGAGGAAATCATTATGTTCCACGGCACTAGAGGTGAATTAATCACTAGAGTACAGCCCGGTGACCGTGGGAACTAAATTGCAGATGAACTCTCAATGGAGTTTCTCTGCAATTCCACTGAGAGCCTCTAGTGCCCTGGGCTTGCAGTAGAACCTCAGGGCTGCATTTGTTGATGCAGCCCAGGGAATCCTTCTGTTTGCAATCCCAGGGCACTAGAGCTTAAATGGGGACTTGTCCCCCCATTCAAAATCTCTAGTGTTCTCTGATTGGCTGAGAAAAGCAGTGTGCCGGTGATCGCACACTGAGCTTTTTTACATTCTATCTCGTTTGGCGAATTTACACTGGCCGTTCTCGCTTAAAATTTCGGTAAGCGATAACGGCCGAATTCACCTCGAGATCGAGTTTTAAAAACTCTCTCGCTTATCCCTACTGTTCACCACTGCAAGAAGTCTGGTAAAATAAGGAAGTTGGAAGCCTTAACCCCCCTAGCGGTAATCCCGAGTCTGACTTGGGGTGGAAAAACTAGCAAAAAGTGGTAACCCCAAGTCACACTCAGGGTAACTTTGGGGGTCCCCCTTACCTCAGCCCTTTGGGGTGAAGACCTATATGCTGTGTGAATCCTCATCTGGCTACATCTGGAATATGGTACTGTACACTGGACAGGGGACACAGTTCAACCCCAGATACAGCCATTATAGATTGGCAACATCTTCAGTGCTATCCTTCATTGAGCCATTGCTAGGTCAGGGCTATTGTGTCATACCTGACCATTTCTACACATCTCCTGAACTTTATGAGTTCCTTCTGCAACACAGAACAGATGCCTATGGAACCGTTATGGCTTACCCATCATTGCCATCATTGTTTGCAAAATGGAAGCTGAAGACAAGAGAAATTGTTGCCTGGCAGAAAGGAAAGATGATGGCCCTGAGATGGAGAAAGATGTGTGCCTGATGAGTACTGTCCATGATGCCTCCACCATTCTGGTACACACAAAACGTGGGAAAGAAGTGATGAAGCCACAGGTGGTGATTGACTACAACAACACCATGGGAGGTGTCGATAGAGCTGACCAAGCCATTCTACCGTCATTCTAACC
>NC_092863.1:104421870-104425178 GCF_032062135.1 Pyxicephalus adspersus | reverse complement strand
ATATATATATAATACAAATATATATATATTAAATAAGGATTTCTTTGTATTGGACTCAATACAGCTTTTTTGTATTGAGTTCAAAGCAAAGGATTTTGAATTTCCCGCCCCACCTCCCGCCCGCACCGACGCATGCAGTGACGTCACCGGGAAACCCCGGAGATTGTCACTGCACTCGCCGGATGAAGAAAGAAGACGGAAGACGTGTCCAGAGGAGCTGCGGGGAGAAGGTGAGTATTTTTTTTTAGGGATCGACTTTGGAACAGAACGGATCATCGCAGCGGGGACCAGGTAAGTGAGGGGATTTACACAGTGAGAAAAGTTTGGGGTTATCGATTTTTGCAAAATCGATAAACCCGAACCAAGGTTGGGTTTACCGGTCAGTTGGTTAATGAATGAAGAGCATTATGACTTAGTTGCTATTGCTGAATCCTGACTTTGTTCGTTACATGATTGGGCTGTTAAAATTCCTGGTTATACTGTCTTTTAGAAAGACAGAGTAAAACAAAGAGGTAGTGGTGTCTGTCTGTATGTAAGAGGTGACCTGAAAATGAATATTAAAGAAGAAATTGTTGATGGAGCATGTGATGAGATTGAGACATTATGGGTGGAGTTGCCATTGGGGATGCATAATACACAGATAAATATTGAGGTCTGTTATAGGCTACCTAGTGCTAAAGAAGAAATAGAGAATCAACTACTAGCACATATAGGCTGCAAAGGTTGGCATTGTTGTAGTAATGGGTGATTTTACCTACCCTGACATAAGGCATGATTTATTAGAGCTCACCTAGGCTGGAGAGGATACACTGTCATCATTGAAGCTGGGTGATCCAGCAAACCTGAAATGGATTTCTTAAAAGTCATTTGCTTTTTGTTAGCAAATGTTTTAAATCCAAAACCTTTTTGGGTTTCCTGGATCACCCAGCTTCACTGATGAAAGTGCATCTTCTCCAGCCTTGGGGAGCTTTAATAAATCAGAGCCATTGACTTTTGTAATGGGACTATAGGTACAGCAAAAGGGTGGAAATGTATTATTTTAACACATGATAATTTTTGGTACAGTTTATAGAAGCCCCAACTAGAATCTATACTCTGCTGGGCCTAATTTTTTCAAACAACGCAGAGCTTAAAACAAATGTGCATATAAAACAAAAATCTGGGTAGCAATGGTCATATTATGATTTCACATAAGTTGTAAACAGGTAGCAAAACGGGAAAGATAAAACCATTACATTTTAAGACAGCAAATCTTTCATTGTTAAGGTCGGCACTTCATGACTTGGACTGGGAAACAATATTGTCCTCAAAGAACACAGAACAGAAATGGGAATGTTTCAAATCTGTTCTATATAAACAAGTTTATTAGTGGTGTACCCCAGGATTCAGTGTTGGGACATTTACTGTTTAACATCTTTATCTTTTACTGTTTAGAGTTTGGGATTAAAAGTACCATTTCTGTGTTTGCAGATGACACCAAACTATGTAATGGAAGTCCGTACAGGATGTCTATAATCTACAAGCAGACCTGGATGTACTGTTTGATTGGGCAGCCAAGTGGCAAATAACATTTAACCGCCCCAGCAGTAAGCCCGAGCGTGACTCCAGGTAAAAAAAACCCGGTTGAAAGAGGTAACCAGAGCCATATTAAGGGTAGTTAAAAAAGTAAAGGAATAAACACCTGGTCCCATCGGCGTCCTCTAGTGTTGACCAGTGTCCTGCCATCCTCTGCCCTGGTCCTCTTTCTCGATCTGTCCCCCGGCAAGTGCACTGACCTTCCATGGGAGTTCCCAGTGACGTTGGTTCATACAGCCGTCGCTCTCTCCTCTAAAATCTAATATGAATGCTGCAGCCAGACTTATCCATCTCTCCCACAAAATCATGTCAAAGTTTATTATTAAATGTATTTTTTTATTTATTTAATTTAATTTATTTAATTTCATTTGTTTTATTCAATTTTTTTTATTTGTTTAATTTAATAATTTGACATGATTTTGGGTTTTAAACTTTATTATACTCATACTATTATATTAAACAGTAAAATAAATTTTCATGAAAGACAATGTACCGCGTTTAGACATAAATAAATCCAGACAGAAATGAACCGCCCAGGAGGTTAATAAAGATAAATGCGTAGTACTGCACTTGGAGGCTAACAACATGCATGCTTCATACTGTCTAGGGGGAATACATTTGGGGGAAATTTGACTGGTAAATTACTTATAGCCCTCCCTGTTCTAGGAACCGGGAAGTAATATGTGGGATTTGTCCTCTTCTTCTCTTTGTAAAGGACACAAACACATCCTACCAGTGTGATCAAGGGCCCATAATGTCAGCTTACATTCATCCTTCAACATAACAGTCCTGCTTTGTGCAGATGCCGCTGTTTATTTCTGTCTGAAATGCCACAAGCCGCCCCCACTCGGCACTCCGGACAACTATGAGTTCAGCTATTTCTTTTATATCCAGAAACGGCGATGTGTCAATAATAATAGTAAGAAAATATAAAGAGAAATGGAGGTGTTGCCTACAGTAACTGATGCACATCAGGACGCCAGTTTTATGTAGCCATCCTCCATTATCCATTGCAGTGTTTATGTATAGAAGAATGCTTGTTGTTCCTAGCAACCACCATCATCTTGTTTCATTTTTTAAACTGTATATACCGTTACAGTTAATTAGTTTCTAAGAGCAGCAGGAAAATGTTTCATTTCATAAGTAGTGACACCGCCTAATGGTCAGAGCTGGGCTTGGGGTCAGTAGTGACCAGTATCTGAAGCTCCTTCTGGAAGCCAAACAGTAATATGGCTACCTTAGTCAGCCCAGTGAGCTGTTGTGAGGCGATGTGTCTTCCATCCCCACATATTGCTTCCTGTCATGTGACATCAAGGTGACATGTCAAATCAAAGTCACATGACACATTGTTCCTAGGAAACCAGAGACAGAAGACTCCACCCACTCCCAGGAGGACACTGTGCCTGTCAAAGGCCTGGACTGGACAGCCATCTTACTGGAGGATTCCAGGTACTAGACACTAATGACTGGATGAATATATAAAATATACATAAAATAATATCTAAATATTCACCACTAACCCACCATCTTTTCATTTATTGAAGCCTAACTCATGCAACAACACTTGGTTCTACTAAGTGCGATGGAGCCACCTAGTTCTGGGCCCTAAGTTACTCCTCATATTCAGAACATATACAGGTCCTGTTATTTTCACCTGTGCAACATCCCCAAAATCTGCCCCTACCTGTCCCCAGAGACCACCAAACTCCTTGTACACGCTCCTATCATCTCTC
>NC_092863.1:104399808-104419417 GCF_032062135.1 Pyxicephalus adspersus | reverse complement strand
GGGGGGGGGGCTTATGGGTAACTAATTTGTTTTTCAATAAAGCATAACTAAATGTGACCATGGAGCTTTTGCTATAATACAGACGTATGTTGTGAAGACTATGACAGATTTATCTGCTCTACTACAATTTGGACAAACCCATGGCCGCCATGACTACCCATCTTTCAGCGTCTCGGGCACCTTTCCTGGACCCATGTTTTCCTCCTATGAGCTATTCCAACACCAGGCTCTGTTACCAGGAATGGACTGAAAACACACAATGTAAAAACTGCATGGATATATATTTAGGGATTGATTAACCAAATCCCCAGAGTTTTTCATAAAACAGGAAGATTTTCCACACCGATGACACAGAAATTGCTTGGAAAGCTGAGAAATGTCTTCAACGTTAAAAGTCCAGCTGAATGTCACCACACCTATTCGGTATCAGGATGATGTGTACGGCTTTAGGCCTGCTGCATAGAACAAAACAAATGAGCTCTGTTACACTGGCACTCCCAGCCAGCCTTCGATGGCCGCACAACTCCTGCAATAAGCTCCAGGAGCTGCAATCAATCACCTTGGTCTGGGAACATCGAGCTGCACTTAGGACAGAACAGCAGGTGACATGAAAGTGCCGGAAATGTCTCAATGGCCCAAAATTCCCCTGATCGTTTTATGGCACTTCCCAAAACTTCCTTATTTGCCTCAACACACCAATGAACCACTTGTTGTTATACATTCCTGAGACTTGTTTTTTAGGATATAAATTAACGTCATAATGGAATTTAATTGTTTTTTAGAAAAAGGATTGAAAATTATATTAGCATTTATGCTGATCATAGAATACTGCAAAGGAATGCAAGATAACGGGTCAAATTCAGATAGCTACACTGTTTGCCTTTAATGCTATCTTAATTATTACATTTGTGTCTCATATCTGCATAGTGCCCATTTGATGATAAGGTGCTGCCACCATCACCATACAAAACTCTCACTCTCTTATAGCTTACTTGCCCTTCTTGCCTGCTCCTTCCTTGTTGTCCAACCAGAGCAGTGGTGATATTAAAGCCCCAGTCATGTGATGGTGTTTTGGCTGAGCAATTGGCTGCCAGACTCCAAATACTGATAAAAGTTTGCTAGTACTCTAACTTTCTGTTGTGTCTGCAGGAGACCATGTAAAGCTTTTCTCCAATGGGACATAGCAAGAAAAATGAGAAAGGGGGTTTAAACGTTCTATATTTATTCCAAAAAATTTTAAAAAAAGTATTTGCTATTATTATTATTATTATTATTATTAATATTATTATTATTAAACAGTATTTATATAGTGCCAACATTTTACACAGCGCTGTACATTAATAAAGGGTTTCAAATGACAGACACAGACAGTGACACAGGAGGAGGGGAGGAACCTGCCCTTAAGAGCTTACAATCTAGGAGGCCATTCATATAGTTTAAAAGATTTGTAATGTCCCGCTGTGAGATGTACACTACATACATCAATGCATACTATACCTGTATAATACATACATGTTACACGCAAAGTACCCATGTCCTGAACATGCATATGCAGCATTTGTCTACATGCAATGTACAGAGCACACCTGCAAGGGATAAGTTACCTGCTCACAGTCAGTTCTGTCTGCTCTCTGTGTTGCTGTTCTTGCCGGGAGTGTGCGATCTGTGCAAAGTCACTATTGGGAGTGTCTCTCTCTGTGTATTTGTAGCCTGCAGGAAGAAGAGGAGGGAGCATGGAGAGGGCGTAGCACAGGATTCATAATCATGCTTACTGTACGCCTGATTTACCAGCAGCATGAGGCATCATGCCAGCCATTCGTGCTCCCATGACAAGTGCCAAAGAAAGTACCAGGATTCATTTCATCACCTCACATATGGGAAATGTTCAGCCTCCAAACAATACCCATTCAATAGAGAAACTGATAAATTGTAGCTGTAATTAATATTTTTTTATTATTATTAATTATTAATAATAAACAGGATTTATAAAGCGCCAACATATTGCACAGCGCTGTACATTAAATAGGGGTTGTAAATGACTGGACAGATACAGACAGTGACAGGTGACAGGAGGAGGAGAGGACCCTGCCCCAAAGAGCTTACAATCTAGGAGATAGGGGAAGTATCACACAATAGGAGGGGGATATGGAATGTTGGGAAGTAGTGAGGGTTTAGGAGACAGAAGAAGACAGGTAGGTGAGGTTGAAGCGTTGGGTTTTAAGGGCTTTTTCAAAGGAGCAGAATGTAGGAGCAAACAGAAAAGGACAAAGAAGACCGTTTTAGAGAGTCCGGGGCAGTGAGGAAGTCTTTAGTAGGTCATTGGAGGAGTGAAGAGAGACCGGTCCAAGGACTGACCCTTGGGGATCACCAACAGGAAGGAGTGTGGAAGAGGAAAAATTACAATTAAAAGAAACTTGAAAGGAGCAGTCAGAGAGGTAGGAAACAAAGAGAACAGTGTCACCAATACCAATGTAGTAATCAGCTGAATATACCAAAATTCAACTCCACTGTTTTTGAATTAAATAAATCCAAATTTTTGATGGTCTCTTATTGGCCCTTTGGTGCTTTCACAAATGTGAAGATGGCCACTTTTGGAGGAGGAGCCTTTTGATGTCAATTTGAGTAAAATATGAAAAAGACACAAATTTCCTAAAACATATCTTAACCAAAAAATAAAGTATATATAAGGCCAAAACTTCTAGGGAAAACTTAAATTGTGGATTTTTTATTTTTATTCCCAGCGAGATTGGTGATAAAAGTAAGAAATTGCTGAAGATAGAGGATGGGGGGGGGGTTCATAAAACCTTACTATGGATACAAAGGGAATTTCTCTATCCAGGAACACAGTGTGAGTCTCACAGCTGGCTGCTTATGAATGAATGCAGCGTGGGAAAAATCCTCAGATTTTCCCCACGGCCGCGTTCATTTATAAACGCAAGCTGCATGACTCACTCTGAGATGAGGAGCATCGCAGCTGCATTTATGAATGGAGCCATGAGAATCCTCCTCTCAGTGAGAGATCCCCTGGCACTACAGGATAGAATGAGAGCTTGCCCTCATGTTGACCTGTAGTGCCCAGGGATCGCTCACTGACAGGAGGATTCCCATGACTGTATTTATGAATGAAGCCACGACAATCCTCCTATAGTGACTACTGATGGTTTCCCAACCCATCCGAACATCCATAGCCAGCACAAATAACCCCTGCTAGCACCAGAATACATCAGTTTTGTAGTACAAAAGTACAAGGTCTGTCTATGAAATAACAAAACTGTGTTTGAATCTTTATCACAAAGCAGTGAGATGAATATGATCTCATGGCATGAATGTGTAAACTTCTTGCAGGACAAACACTGGCACTCCCTGCTGTTTAGTTTGTTGTCAGTCACTGTTTAACCCCCCTGTCGGTATTCCCAAGTGTGGCTCGGAGTGAACGTTATGTACCAAAAGTGGTAACTCCACACTTGGGGTAGCATTGAAAAAATCCTACCTGCCCCCCACGATCCAGCGGCATCCTCCAGCGATCCTTGGCCAGCTTCTGCATCGCATCCTCGGCTTGATCGATGTGATGTGTGAAGCATCGGTGGCCTTTCCTCATTTGAACATTTCTCTCTGACCTTGAAGGTCCCTGACTTCTTACTGGAAAATTGACCACATCCATGGCTTCCAAAAGGCATCTCACCAGCCCAAAAGCTGTTTTCAAACAGCTAGAAAGCAGCAATAGTGATTTAGAATCACTTGTGGAATTGAAAGATAGTGATTCACCAGGAAACTTGTCATCTGACAGTGAAAGTGAGCACAGCAATGAATCTGAGTTTGAGGTCAGTGATGTGCTAACATGATTCTCTATTGACCTTGGTAAGGCTCAGGCAGTGCCCGAAAGGTTCCCATTTACTGGAGCACCTGGTGTGAAAATAGATGCTGAACTTATTAAAAAAAACAGTTAGCTGCTCCACTTTTTAGGTTTGCTAGAGGGAGAAAGTGGAAACCAGTGACCAAAGATGACATTTGGCTATTTCTGGGCTTATTGATACTTCAGGGAGTGGTGGGCAAACCCCTGCAGAAGAGGTATTGGTCTACCAGTACATTTTTTGCCACTTCATTCTTTGGCACAGTCAGGTGAGAGTACAGATTTACCCTGATCATAAAATATTTACACTTGCCAAACAACAAAGAATTTGATGAAACTACTCATAATGCACTAAAACTAAAACCAGAAAGAGACATCAGCATAGATGAAAGTCTAATAGCCTACAAGGGGAGGCTCGGCTTGGTGCAATACAATGCATCAAAGAGAGCACGATTTGAGTGAAATCCTACATGCTGTGCGAATCAAACTGGCTTCATATGAAAAATTCAATCCAAGATACAGCAACTATGGAATGGCAACTTTTTCTGTTCTCTCACTCATTGAGCCATAGCTAAATCAGGGCTATTGTGTCACATCAGACAACTTTTATACTTCTGAACTTTTTGAGTTTCTTCTGCAACACAAAACAGATGCGGATGGAACCGTTGGGGCTAACCAGCACAACATGCCATCAATTTTTGCAAAATGGAAGCTGAAGACAGGAGAAATGGTTGCCTGGCAGAAAGGCAAAATGATGGCCCTGCAATGACGTGACAAGAAAGATGTGTGCCTGATGTGTACAGTTCATTTTGCTCCACTGTTATGGTGCGCACAAAAGGTGGGAAAGAAATCATGAAGCCACAAGTAGTGATAGACTACAATAATACCATAGGAGGTGTTGACAGAGCCGATCAAGCAATGACATTCTACCTAGCAATGAGGAAACAGCAAAAGAAGTACTACAAGAAGATCTTCAGGCATCTTCCTGAGCAATGCTTGTGAAATGCCTACAATCTCTCCAAACAAAAGAGTGGTGTGTGTCATTCTGGCTTCATTTGGAAAGTTTCTGAATCTATTGTCATGAACCACAAAACACCATCAATGGCCGTGAATAGACCTGGACGTCGCGCTTTTGCAGTTGTCCACCTGGAACGCATGACTGGTCGTCACTTCACAGACTACATCCCACCAACTGGGAAAAAGGCAGCACCTACAAGGATGTGCGTAGTTTGTTGCTCGAAAAAATATGTCAGTCGAAGGAAGATCAGAAAGGAAACCAGGTTCTACTGTCCTGATTGTGACATTGGACTTTGTGCAGTCATGTTTCAAAATTTACCATACCCTGGACATCTACTAGACCAATATGCAGTGTCTACTAATTTATCAATATTATTGCACCCTTGTTTGGACAAATTTTAGTGTTTTTGATTTGATTAAATTATTAAATTTTAATATTTCATTATTTTTATAATTATTATTTAGAGTTATTTAATATAATTAATGATTTGTGTTTCAAACTTTATCATATTTGGGAGTTATTCCTAAGAATTACAGGCCTAAAAAAATTAAAACAACAAATTTCCATGCAAAAAAAATGCACCACTTTTGACTTTAAAAAAATACTGACATAATCAGATCGCCAGGGAAGTTAATGCTGTTGTGTTTCCCCTCATGTACAGAAATCATGAAAAATTTAAAAGTTGGAGAATGTATCAATTTGAGATTTTTTTAGAAAATTTTCACGCCAGATCAAAAAGAGCCACGAGGAAATTTGCGCTGAACAAAACCATAGTCACCGTAAACGCCTTCATCACCAAGAATCAAAAAAAATTCCAAATTCACAGCCATGCTCATCGTATTTTGTGACATGAAGGGCGTCATTTTGGCAAAACGGGTTCCAGAAGGCACAACAGTGACCCAATATTATTATAAAGAAGACAAAGCTGAGAGAAAGTCTCACACAGCACTTTCTGTGAGACAACAGACACATTACTACGCTGGAACATCAATTTTCATCAGATTTGGCACCTTGGGACTTGAAATTGGTGATTAAAGGAACACACTTTGTGTCAATGATAGCAGTAATAAAAAAACTTCAGATATCTTGAAACATCAGAAACTGATCTGTTCTATGCCTTCCACTAGTGGAAAACAAGCCAGGATCAAGTGCTTAATTGTAAATGGGTAGGAAATTAAAGGGGCCAAGCATTAGAATTGTCATATAAATAAATAAAAGTCAGTTAATTTATCAGTTTTCTTATTCAACAGACAGACCTTGTATAAATACAAAGGGACAGACCTAGTCCCCCAGTAGACTTAGGCTACGTACACCCCCAATAATTGTGGCTGCAAACGAAAAGATTAACGACTGATCGTGTGATAACCGTTAACAAAAAAGTTAGAGAATGATTTCACAAAGAGTTTACAAAAATCCTATTTTCTGCTTTTACATTTATGCTTTCTTAAGAAACCTTGAAAGCTACCACTCAGCAAAACCAGCACCATTTGATTCAAGCAACTTCCATCCTTAATGATGGCATACATTAAATGAAAGAAGCAGCCATCCTTTACTAAATTCTTCATTGGTGTCCTCCAAGCTTGAATCTGGAGGCACTCCACCAATGAAGCTGGCAATATAAGGAGTATATAATTGTGGCCATCATGCCTGCTTTAGCCTTAACCCAACAGAAGGTCCTTCCCTCCAGCAGCTCCCACTCCTGATCTAGACAAGAAGAATAAAGCCAGATCACCGTCCGGACCACCACTGACACGAACACCATTTGCAAAGACAACAGTTGATTCCTGCAACCATTTAGAAGGTAACCTCTGGTTCAGGTAAAACAATGGTGCCCAACCTTTTTTCATCAGGTGGCCACAGTGGACATTGGAATAAAACTTACGGGCCACAATGCAAACCAACATTAAAGATGAGATGGCAAATCCGGAATTTCCGAAATGGATACTTCCAGAGAAATGTAATTCATGTGACAGATAGCCAAGGGGTACATGTTCTTACTACTACATCTTCAGGTCCCTACATCTCCCCATTCCTGAAAATTTAGGGTTCACAGAAGGTAAGTGGCCAGCTATGTGTGATAGGGTAACACAGTATGACAGGTATAGTTTTTTAATATCTTGTTATGACGCCGGAGCAATAACATTTAAGGGGAGTTAGCCACTAGAGCACCCTACTTATCAAATATTTCCCTTTCTCTAATGTTAAAGAGAAAATAGGGTTCACAGAAGGTAAGTGGCCAGCTATGTGTGACCAAGTAGCACGGAGTCTTGCACTTCCAGTTACATTTCTCTTTTCTTACAGAGTAATTGGGGATCATAGAGAGTAAGGAGAAAGCTATGTGTGACAGGGTAGCATGATATGATGAGTAAACCATTTTAATAGAGAAGGGGGGGGGAACCAAAGGCCTTTCCTACTGGTTCCCACATTTCCAGTTGCCAATATCCCTCTGTCCCAGAGAAATTAGGGTACAGAGAAGGTAAATGTCCAGCTATGTGTAACAGGCACCCCACTAGCTGCTTAGTCCCTCGCAGTGTTTGCAGATTTCACTCCAGGCAGCAGTGAGTGGTACTGAGCGTCTCCCCCTAGGCAGGGTTCTATGGCACGAGGAAGGGGTAGCATATATATATTTGTTGGGCTCCCAGGCCCCACTCTACAACCTTGGGAACAAAATCAATCCCGCATCTCCACACCGAAGTTAACACCACTTACCCTCCATTAACCAATTTTGGAGACCCCATACAAAAGATGGCTCTCCACACTTCATTACTTTTACACCCATGTACACAAACCCCATCCCTGACCTCACACCACCACTGCGCCGCAAGTGTGACTCCTTACACTTGTGCGCGCCCCTCCACACCCGCAGGGCCCTCTCTATCCCTTTTTGCAATCCCAAAGTGCACAAATCATTCTCTACCGCATTGAAGTGTACACCATCACCCCTCAAATGCAGTGGAAAATCCCCCTCTAATTCCCTATGTCTCACCAGAATCCTTCTATTTCTTGCAATAAACCTCCCCACCTCCCTGTTCACATTAGCTCTAGCCTTATTTAGCTGAACCACTGACCTTGCCTATCTCCAACATGTCCTCGCCACTATGTCTCACCACACTACTATAATATTCGAAGACGTACGAAATCCCATTTGATATGCCTTGTTAGTTCCCTTATTGACCTGACCCCCAATTCATTTCCACCTGCATGAATTACTATAACTTCAGGTGGCCTATCCAACCTAGCAAACCTATGGATCTCGGGTAACACTTTATAACATTCCTGGTACCCCAAACCATCAAATCAGCCCCTCCTCATGGGAGATCCCCAGCTGCTGTCCTTCAGGCCAAATTGCCACTCGCCTAGCACTCCAGCAGATGTAGGAATGTCCCACAATCCAGTTCAAACATGGAACTGCTCCTGAATGAAACAAAAAACACAAACAGGAAAAATGTGCATTACCCCCTCCTATCATAATATACACTTGGTATATTTTTTTTTTTTTTTTTTTTTTTTTACAGTCCCAACCGGGCAAACATCTCCCCCCACAGCACCCATTTCCAGCTTAAAACCACAACCCTCCTGATCAGTTTTTGATCGCCGAACATACACAACCACCTTATCTTCTGACCAGGCAACATCGTCCACCAGCACCTTTCCAACCCCTGACTTCGTCATACTTACCGATTCCCCAATCCGGAATACATCATAAAATGCCAGGACGAACGCAGTACTAAACAGCACCACTTCATACTGACACACATACCCTTCTTAAATGCTCTTGGAATGCTGTCAGCAGTGCAAACAACACTGGTCGAGGAGTGTAAGAAGACACCTGCCCCTTCCGACATCCCTTCAGTGCCTGACGCGCCACAAATGACTTAGTCACATCCTGCAACCCCCAACATTTGAACCAAAAAGCCAAACCTGACATTAACCTGGTCAGTGCCGACACTGACAACCCTTCTTCAATTTACTAACAAACATGGGTACTCCTCCACTGACTGGCCCCATCCTCACTCACCGCAAAACTTGTGCGACTCCTTCCCCACCACCACGTAAGCCTTCCAACTAGACTGAGTGACGAACTGCTTAGGCAATGACATCACAATCCCTTTACAATTTCCCCAAATGACCCTGTGCTGCTTCGCCTCTGGTGCCAGCTCGCGAAACCTCTGCCACTGCAACCGAGATAAAGCATCTGCCACCATGTTAGACACCCTCGGAATGTGAACCACCGACAAATATACACATTAAATCACAAACACAGCAGGACCAAATGCCTGAGCAGTCTAAGAAAACTGGTCATGATGATGCTGACCACTTATTCACTGCTTACACCACACCCATCCCACTGACAACACTATTGGGAATAACTCCAATATCACTAAATTAGTCACCAATCCAGGATTTCACCCATACCTTTGGCCACTCCCCCACACACCATGCCCCTTCAAAATAGGCCTCATACCCATTTGAATCAGCAAGGTCAGTGAACAAATCTAAATCTGGTGTACTTACTGGCCCCGTCATCCACAATGCCCTGCCATTGCATTCTTCTAAAAATCTTTTCCACACCACCAGGTCCTCCTGCAATTCCTTGGCGAGTCTCACAAATTGATTTGGGCACTGAACCCCTGCTGTTGCCAAACATCTTGAAAATACCCTGCCCATCGGTATAATTTTGCATGCAAAGTTAAATTGCCCAACAGCGATTGCAGCTGGTGCGAACAACTTTTTTCTACCCGCCACCTCTACAATCTCCCAATTTGTCCTCTGGCACCCGAAATTCCATTGCCATAGTATCAATCACTATTCCCAGGAAAGACAGCTCCATCACAGGACCCTCATTCTTTTCCGGGGCCAACAGAACCCCAAAACGGTCTGCCAAATATTGCATTGTGCCCAACAGCACGCTGCAGATACATGACCCTGGGAGGCCCACGCAGAGGAAATCATCTAAGTAGAGCAGCACAGAAGAAACCCCCACCAAATCCTTTACTACCGATTCCCAAAAAGTACTAAAAGTTTCAAAAGGCACATGACACTGAGCGGCCCATTGGAAGACAGCGATCCACAAAGAACTTCCCCTCCCATGTAGAGCCCAACCACCTCTGACTCTGGGTAAGAACCAGAAGCAGGCGAAAAGCTGCCTCTATTTCCACCTTGGCTAAAAGCGCTCCTTTCCCATACTTCTGAACCCATCTAACGGCCTGATCAAATGATGCATATAACACCAAACACAGCTCGGGATGAAAGATTCCATTTTGAAGCTTTATATAGACCCAATAGAGGCACCACCAAACCGACGAATAAGGGGGTCCATAAAAGGCCCCGCCATGCGCCCCAAACTTACTTTTTTGTACAATTTTGACCTTACAACCTCAGGGTTGGCCAACACTGATTGGAAGTTTTTTTGGCACCAAGGGCAATACCAGCATTTTACATGGAATCCGGAAACCTACTGCAAACCTTTCCCTTAGCACCCGCACCGCCTCTTGATCCAGGTAACTAGAAAAGACAGCATCCTTTCTAGCCTCACTGGGGTCTTCCCCTTTTCCCGGACCATCTCCCCTTCTTTGTCGCACCTGTTGCTCACATTTTTTGACACTATGTGGTCCCCCACACCCAGCACATTCATGCCGAAAATGGCAGTAATTGCCAAATTTACACACTGACTCATTAAATTGCCAGCAAGTCCCCTTTCTTGCCGAGGGCCAAGAAACCGGAGGATGGGCTGCGAACTTAACTTAGCCGTTGTCATCAAACGCATCCAAAGGCCAATGTCCTTGTGATCCCACCTCAAGGATGGCTGCACCGCCATGCATTGCCTAAACTGCTTGTCATACTTGAGCCACGCCTGATCCCCATAAACCCGATACGCCTCACTAATGCCATCCAAATATCCAAAAAGCACCAAGCAATGTCCCAGAGTCTTTTCCTCTAATAAACTCGCCAAAATAGAAAGGGCCTGAAGCCAATTCCTAAAAGTCCACAGTTTCAGGCCATGCCACCGAGACTCCTCCTCACCCTGTCTACCAACAATTGCCCCAACTCTATCCAAATTAAAACATTCTATCTTTTCTCTCACTTCCTGTTTCAGGTGCGATCCCAACATGCTTTCAAAACAAACGTATATTTCTCCCCTTGCACTGTCACCCACACTCACCTGGTCTGAATCCATCAATTCCAGATAACTGGAATCCTGTCTCACGCCAGCTTCCCCCCTCTGCCCTATTACCCCCTTACAAACAGACCACGGTACAGTGTGCAAACCCCCTTCCACCCTCACCTGCCCCCTTTTTCCCCCATGTCTTGCAGCAATTCCTTTAATACTCTGGACACTTCACCCCCCCACACAATCCTCCCCCCCACTAACCAACTACTCACTGAACCCCCTCCCCCACACAAGTCTTACCTTGCTAAAGACCCCTCACTCTGCCTGCGGACCCCGTGGCCGGAGCTCCAGACGCCGCTGATAAGTCCCCCTCTTCTGCTGCCCACCAATCAGGCAGCTCACCCTCCGATAGGTGGTCCTCTTCCTCCTCCTCCTCTTCGCCTGGCTTCGGACTGGCACACTAGGACTGGCACCACGGAGGCTGCCCTCTGGCTTCTTGGTTACCGATAACAGCGTGATTGTGAAATATTTGTATATACCGGTTACAAGTCGAATGTCTGGAGCCCCCGAAAGGGCCAACAGGGTAATGATCCGAACCTGTTGTCTCCGGCCATACCCAAATTGCATGAATGTGTGATATGTATTATGAGAATTATTCATTAATACAAATATTTTTGCCCCAAAAGCCCTTCTCTACGCTTTATTTTTCTATTAGATTATCCCCAGGGTTGGCAATCGGGCTCAATAAAGGGCCTACTCTTACTAAACTTGCCCAAAAAATTATTTTCTATGTTTAATTTTAAATAAATCTGTTTTGTTTTTTTTCTTTTTAACCTGTTATTTAGACTAAAATATTTTCAAATAAGTTCAGTTTAGCCATCAACATCTGCTGTCCCGAAGAAGCCTCTGACTCCAACTAGGCTGATCTCCTTCAAGAGGATCCTCGAACTTGGCCCTTTGATTTCATAGGGATATCTGGGTTAGGCAAGAAAGCCTAGAACTCTGACCAGATATTATATTACTGACCATATCTTCTATATTTCAACTCTTCAATCAGTTTGAAGTACAGTAAGGGTATAATAGATCAATATAAGACGTCTCAAACTATCTTCTCCTCTATAAAAATAGAAGAGACAAAGCCCCTTTAAGGCTTTTTGCTCCAAGGGCTCCAAGACCTTCTGCCTGTACTCTAAGGACTGCAATTTATTATGAAGACCCCTCCAAGGTCTTTTGCCTAACCCTTTAGGTTTTTTGTTGCAGTTGTCTAAATCTGGCACCATGACATAATTGCACGGGTATACCCATATACTGATGCTTTGAAGTTTTGTTTAAAAAAAAAGCTACTGTTTTTGTGCTTTGCAGTGCCACAAGTTACCCTTTAAATGGCAAACCCAGAAGGCTAAAGCTCTACCTATAAGTTACATTATTATGCAAAATTAATGTTTGCTTCTTATACACAATATCTATAATACAACATCTAAGCTATAAATCATTCCATAACACCAATTGTGGGATTTATGGAGCTGTAAATATTTTCCACCTTCCCACAACTGTACACCTTGTCCTTATTTCTACATGCTGACCACATCTACACCTAAGTTTGGGTAGTTGGGGCAAGTAGGGCAATAAATGTACTCGACCTTTCTTGGCATATGTGTACTCGACCTTTCTTGGTATGTGTACCCTCATTTGCCTAAGTCGGGGGACAGATGTTGGATTTTGGGAGCACATGGATAAGGGGTGTGCGGCCCTCAGGCACACCCCTGTGGACAGCAGATGGAACCAAATCAGTAGACAAACTCAAAAACCAGAACAGGACCAGGTCAGAGTAGGCAGCAAACAATCAATGTCAGAACAATCATTGCAAGAACAAGCCAGAGTCAGACCCAGTCTATCAGCACTTGGACCCAGCCACAAGCTGGAACCTCAGGTAACTACACCTGGAGTGTCAGTCTGAACACATCTTATATAGTGAGGCTAACAGGTAGGCTAGGTGGGGACTGGATGAGCAGGTGCAGATAAATCTGTTGGAAAGGTTTGGAGATATCTCTTACTGCAGAACCTGGACAGAGTAACTGAAGCAAGGTAAGGGACCCAAATGCTGCTGTTGATCTGACATATATCTGGTGAACAACAAGTACCAGATCAGCTACCTTGCTCTTTACCTTGATTTCCTTGAAACATGCAGTGGATTAGTTTCACTAGGAATCCAAAAAAGCAGGTTGGGGTGGATTCCCCGTCCCATGGATCATGACTTCCCTTAGACAAAGATAAAAGTGACTTATCACAACTTGTGTAGCAGATTGTGTTCAGAGCGATTCCTTGCAGTAACAAGATGCCGTTAAATGAAAACTTTGAAAGCTTCCTTCTATCTTGGGGGGCTAAACTTGTTTCTTTGCTGAACTTGCAGACAAATTCTTAATTTTTTTTTTTTACCAAATACCAGCGTGTGAAACGTTCAAACTCCAAACTATCCTTAATACCTCAAGGAATGCTTCTAGACTGAACCCCCCACAGCATGCTATTTTTATATTTTATATATATTATATATTCATCTGATCACTATTCATCGGTTTCTCTAGTCTGGGTATTGGAGCTGAACTTTTCCCAGATGTGAGAAGATATAAATGTATCTCGTTACTTCCTTGCCTGATATAACCTGTCCTGTTAAGATGGATTGTTGGCAGGATGCCGCACACTGCTGGTGAATCTGTTGTACAGTAAGAAGTGTTATGAATCCAGTAATACGCCCACCATTCACTGCTCCCTCCTCTCCTCCCGCAGGCTGGATATACACAGACACTCCCTGCACTGACTTTACACAGATCACACTGCAAGAACAGCAACACAGAGATCAGATCAGCACACAACTGACAGTAAGCAGGTACCGTATACATTGCACATATAATATAATATAATATATATATGAAGTGTACATCTCACGCCGGGACACACAGGCCTAAAAAAACTGTAGAATTTTTTTAGATTTCAAATTAGATTCATTTTATTTTTACTGTCTGTGTCCTGTTCAGGAAATCCTTTACTTCCTGTGTCCGAGGCACAATAAAAAGTGAGAGTACCAGGTCCCTTTTTTAGGTGTTTATCTGGCAGCCAATCACATCCCCAAAGCACCATCACATGACTGAGGCTGTTATATATGCACAGACCTGGTTGGACAGCAGAAGGGGGGAGGAGCAGACAGGGAGGGGCAGGTCAGCTATAAGAGTCAGAGCTTTGCATGGTGTCAGAATCTCTATAAAGATGATAAGTACACAGATATGAGAACCAAATTAATGCAGAGTCGTAATTTTTAAAATATAAATAAATGCAGATAGTGTAGGCTCCAAAATTTCACCTGGTACCTTGCATTACAGCAGTGCCTAAATTGTGGGAAAAAGGGGAGAAGCTGTTACTTGAGCATGTCCCTTTCTCACTATCCAATAACATGCTTTGAACAGGTGTAGGATGATCTTGTTTGAATAATGATGGTCACCATGTGGCGAGAAAGGGTACTGCATGAGACAGCTCCAGATTGACATTTATTATTGCAACAAAAGCTGTGCTTTTGTTCTCTCTACCATTTACTTAGTGATTGTTATTTTCTCATTTTTGGCAGTTTGGCCTTGATGCAGACCATTCAAGTTAGAAGGGCTTGATTTCTGACTTATTATTATTAATATTAAACAGGATTTATATAGCACCAACATATTATGCAGCACTGTACATTAAATAGGGGATGCAAATGATAGACGAATACAGACTGTGACGCAGGAGGAGGGGTCCCTGCCGCGAAGAGCTTACAATCTGGGACAATGCAGTGCTATGCAAAGAACTAAGCTTTCACATTGGTGCATTTTGACATACGCAGTGTGGGTGTGTTTGTTTTTACTGTATATGTACATTTGTGGTGCAATTTACAACAAATGAAGATATTGCAAATTCTGCAGCTTTCAATGAATAATGCCTAATTATCCCTCAATGAATGTAATTTTTCATGCACTTCCTGTTGTAGAGTGACAATACTCTGTGCCTGTTTCCCACTGGTTGGGCACAGTACCGCACGATCCTGACAAGGATGTACAGATGTTTATGGTGGTCACCTGCACATCATCTCATGGATAGCTCAGTAATTCACCCATTGAGGCCAATGCAGCTGCCTTAGACCAGAACTGTTTACGGGTATAAAAGAATTTGCTGCACCCATAGTTGTCTGGATTCACCTGTGTATGGAGGCCGCATCTGGCATCCCCACCCTAAATAATCAAGTGGGACATCTGCACAAAGCAGGACTGTTGTGTTGAAGGATGAATGTAAGCTGATATTATCACCCTTGATCATATCTGCATGTGCATATCTTTTACAAGGCGAGGAAAAGGAAAATTCACATTTTTCACATCCACTTTACCAGATCTGTCCCCAAGAGAGATTGTAGAAGAAGGTTAAGGTCCAGCTTAAAGACGAGTTACACTTATCACCTGCTCCATAATACAGCAATATTTTGGCTGCACCCCCAACTATATGATATTTAGGTATAGTAGGGGTTACCCTTGATGTCTCATTGGCCTTTGGAAACCCTGCAATAAGATTTCTCTTCCATATTTCCTGGCTCTGTTTCTGAGTGTTTTTGTGTGTTCTCAGTTCCTGTTCTTACATTCTTCATAATACAAATTAAAATATCCGTCATTGGATTTTACCAGCAGAGAGACATAAAAGTCCGTCAGATGGTTTAAACCCTCCAATGTCTATAAAAACCCAAAAGCTCGGGTATAGTTGTATTGGCCCTTGACGAATTGATGGAGTTTATGCACATACATAGTTTGGCTTTTCTTGTGTTTACACTGTTCAGCTTTTGCTTGAATTCTTCATAGTCCTGACCATGACTCACATGTTGGCTTTACTTCAACATCTGATAAAAAAATTGCAGGCTGATGAAAGTAAACCTTGTGATTGTAGAATTGGAGAGCATGCTGCCAGGAATGATAATAGACTTTATTTTCTGTAGACTTAGTATGATTTATCTGATTTGTTTTCATACAGTTTCAACAAAAGCTGGGCTGGCAACAGAGGTTGCTGCATAAAATATTGGTTTTGCTGAACTTGGCTAAATGAGGGATGTGACGGCAGTATAACTATATGGGATTGCCAACATTTATGCTGTTTCACTCATAATAAATAGGTCTGATTGGAGGAGAGAGGGGCAGCACCAGAAGCCAGTAAAATGTGCTGGATGGTCATGAGTTAAGAAGCAGTATTCTGGTAACAGGTATGAGCTCATCAGTCTGCTGCTACTCCTTTACTGTCCATTCACAAGCTAGAGGCAGGGAGGTGACCAGGTTTTATTGTTTTCTTCTAGAAGGAAACAGTTGGTTCTGGATGTTCAGGTAGAGCTGTGTATTTCTGAGGAATAGTAGGTTGGGCAGAAATATACAGTTTGTATTCTCTTGGAGGTATGACATTTGACATATAAGTAAGTCAGCTGTGGATTTAGCTGTTAACCTGTTTATATAGGGCCTTGTGTGCACAGTGGATAAAAAACACCACTAGATAGACAACCAGTTTTATAGAAGGAGAGGAAGCCAATCCCGCGGTGATAAGGATAGAAAATACCAGTAGAGTGGTTGCCAAGCCAATAATACATAAAGAGATTTCTCTTAACCAGATTTTCAGTACTGGACCCAACCAATGAATGGACCTTGAACACCGCTACAAACTGAGCCCCAGGCCACCCCAATTCACAGTGGCAGGTGCTGGAATTCTTGTAATGGTCTGCAATGGGAGTCTGTGACTGAGCTAATAAAAGGGGGTCTCTTACTGTCTGTAGCGGGAGTCTTTTATAGAGACCGTCTTGAGGGGTCCGCACTGGGGTCTGTTACGGAGGTCTGTCATTTGGGGTCTGTACTGAGGTTTGCAGTGGGAGTTTGTTACAGAGGTCTGCAATTGGAATGTGATTCTGGTGGGTCAATTGGGGGTTCTGTTTAAAATGTCTGTTACTAGGAGGTCTTCATTGAGATCTGTCTGGGGGCCTGTCATTGACCTCTGCACTTGGGGTCTATTACCTGGGTTTGTCACCAACTTCTGCTCTGGTAGGTAGTGAAATCTATCACTAAGGTCTGCACTAGGGGTTTATTTAACTGTACCCCTTTAACCCACAACTAATATTCAGTGCTGCATAGCCATATACTTTTCATCACCAACAAAAGAAGCAGCAAAGTTCTGTTATAAAACTAGCCAGGTGCCAGTAGACCTGATCCTTCATTTGCACCTTACTCCCTTGCTGGCGATGCTGATACTCAGCTTTTACCTGGCCCCCTTGGAGGGTCTGGGATAACCAGCATGGGATCCAGCTAAAAGTGTTCGGTCTAGAGAAGCCAGGTACAAGTGATGAGTCGGGCTTCATTTGCACCTGGCTCATTCACTGGTTAGCCACAACCCTCACCTTGACTTTTGCAATGCTGGAATTGTTTTGACTTGTGATGGGGGAGCTTGGTAATGGGAGAGCTGATGGAGATAGTCTGTACAAGCTGCAGCCATAAAATCTGACAGTTCCTTTTTTTTCCTTTTAGATACTCTGCAACAATGCCACCATTTCCTCCTTGTTGTGGCCTTATCATTGTGGCTTCCCGCCAGCCAGGTGCGTGTACATGGAACAAAGTATTACATCAGGAATATTACCTGGAATCTGCAGCTAGTCACATCTAATTCCACAAATGCTAGTTGTCTGTCTGTGCTCGGAGATATATATATATCTTAAATTTTACCCATACTCCAAAAAGCATCCTCATTCAAATGCTGACCACATATTCATAAAGTGTCTCTGAAAGTACTAAGATATGAATAGCTGTAGGACGAGCCATAGATCACAACCAAATTCTACCATCATGATAGTGGTCAACTGATCTATGTTTGCCATTTTGACCAGTGGATAGTAAACCCGGATAGTAAGAGCCATCACTCTAGGTCAAGGGGGCTCTGCTGCAGTGCACATGTTTGAAAATGGGACATCTGATAGGAGAGAGAACAAAATGATAACTTAGCTTGCTGCTGATCCTTTATTGGCCAGCAAAGAGGCTGAAGGTGGGAGATCACTCTCTAAAATAGTTTTCTATATTGGACATCAAGGTTAGCATCAATTTGGAAATCCTTGTATGGGCAAGTGGTCTCACTTGTATTTGTCTAGTCTCTAGTTTGATTGGAATGTTCTTTTAAAGTTTATTGGTCTACTGTACTTGCCTATATCGATTTGCAAGACACCAGACTTCATCCTGATTCTCTTGTGTGTGTCCAGTTCCTCTGCAGGGGATCTTGGTCGACGTCCAGGTGAAGGGATTTGTGGCAGATGTATCGGCGACTCTCAAGTATAAGAACAAGGAAGAGAAGGCGGTGGAAGCGGTCTTTGTCTTCCCCATGGATGAAGACTCTGCAGTCTACAGCTTTGAGGCCACAATAGAAGGAAAGAAGATTATAGCCGAGCTCCAGGAGAAGGAGAAGGTAATGAGGTGAAACTTATCAGAAATATGGTTGTACATTTTTAAGCTTTTCATTAAATTGGTATATAATAAAAAAATGGTTAGACCTGTACAAAAATCATGGGATCTTCCTCTGCAATGCCTAATTCCTTTAGAGTTGGATTGCTGGGCAGGGTATTAGCAGGGGCTTTGTCATTTATTAGCTGAGTGGAACCAGGTGATGCTTTTTATTTAGAATCGGGCGAGACTAAACTTTGACTTGGAGGGAAATTGAGGCCCCATGTACAACCTGGAGTCGGAAACAAACCCATTCTACAGGGACACGGAGACTGATATAAAGAGTGCTAATATATCAAGAATGTTGCTACCTGCAATGGGATTCTGAGTTAAGGTCTACCTGGGTGTCTGTACTGAGGTGGCTTTGTTACGGATGTTTACAATAGAATTCTTTTATTTACCTAGGGGTCTGCACTGAGGTCTTCTGTGGGAGGTCTGCGATAGGTGTCTGATTGATTCTTATGGGTCTTTCACTAGGGAGCTGCCAATATATCAAGAATATAGCTACCTGGTACAAGTGTGCAGTGTTTTGAGACCTCTCCATCATAGCCCCAAGCATTCATAAAGTTTTGGCTTCTCCCTAAGTACGTTGTTTGATCTTCTCCCCATCCTAACTATAAGTTTGACTAGTTGTTAGAGCAACTTTCTTGGTTTAAAGTATGATAAGTTTTTCCTTTTTCGTATTCCGGTTCTAGCCACCTCTGGCATTTTTAGCTAAATTCAGCTAGAGAAGCGATGAAAAAAATGATAGCCAGAAGGCCCATTATAGCTCAAGCGACATAAAAACAGTTCTCATTTCTCTGATCAGTGGCCTGTGTGTTTAGAAACTTGGCATTATTAGAATATTTTAACATTATACATTTCTACTAAAATAATCACATGACAAGAATGGCTTAGTTGAAAAGAAAATCCAATTCTACCTTGGCATCATCCTTATCCTTGGTGATTTTAATGTTGCAATCGATGAGCCCAACCTTCCCTCCTCGGCTAAACTGCTCTCCATTACCTCCCCATTTGGACTCACACAGCACATCAATGGCCCCACACACATAGCCGGACACACTTTAGACCTGGTATTTTCTAAACTCTTCAACCTCACCCTCCTT
>NC_092863.1:104372388-104397732 GCF_032062135.1 Pyxicephalus adspersus | reverse complement strand
CTCCTATTTGACTTGCTTCTACTTTCTACTCATTTAAAAGAGCGCTCAAAACCCATTTTTTCAAACTTGCCTACCCGTCTTCTTCTGTTTTCTGAAACCATCACTACTTCCCAGCACTACGTATCTCCCCTCCTATTGTGTGTGAAATTCCCCCACCTACTAGATTGTAAGCTCTTCGGGGCAGGGTTCTCTCCTCCTGTATCACTGTCTGTATTAGTCTGTCATTTGCAATCCCTAGCGCCGCGTAATATGTTGGCGCTATATAAATCCTGTTTAATAATAATAATAATCATGTTGTGTACATACAGTTTCCAGGTTTGGGTTGCTAATTGTTTAATCTGACTGATACAATAAACTTCTCTTTCAAAACATAAAGCCAAAAAAGTAACCTCCCTTTACCATCACACTGTGTCTTTTTGGTTGAGCACTGCATGACATTTTTCTTGTTGTGTAATCTTATGGAACGTGTGGTCACCAGTTTGGCCAGTCTGTAGATATTTATCATGTCTTATGATTTCTAGTCATAGATGGGTATCAGCTGGTTTCCGTTGTGTTTGGGAGTTAAAATAGATGAAAACTAAGAAATTCAATGGACTATAAATAAAACTGTAAAGCAGGGGCTAGTAGAGGCAGATGGAAGTACACCATGAGTGGTTTAGTAATTTTTATGCTGATTTTTTGGCTATATCATCCTGCATGATTATTCTTGATTAGGTATACCATAAGGGTTACTTGAGTTTTGAGCATCAAAAAAAGGTCAGGGGATAGGGGGTGGAATGTGGAGGGTTATTGTTAGAGACCCTGTCCCCATAGTATAAAACTGGAGGAGGTAGACTATCATGGGGGATCTAGCAAACTTGGATGGATCTGGTGCAGGATTGAAACCAACTTTCCAAATAGGAAATGGTTTTAATAAATCCACTGAACAAGGACATGACCTTGTTATGTACATATAATCCTCAATTAAATATTCATAATGTTATATTGAACAGACCTGAGACTGCTGATGAGCTGAGCTGGCATATATGTTTCATGTTGACTACTTATTTAGCAGAGGAAAGGGGATTTAATATCGCAGCAAAAAAATAAAACCACATCTAAAAAAGAAAAACATTTTAAAGTGATTTAAAGAAAGGTGGGCAATCATTATTGTTCCAAGATCTAAATTCTGTTATTTTATAACATCTCAGGGAAAGGTTAGTACACAGCTTTTATCAAATAAACATCAATTTTAAAGTATAGATCAACTATGGGTTCATTTCCATTTGGATATATGATTAATTATTTATGTGCCGGACACTCTCCGAGAGAGACCAGTCCCCACCCCACAAAAGGACTTTCCATGTCTATTTACCCAACAGGTCACTTCTTATTCTCTATAAATACTGAATTTGGATGACTCCATGGATTAAATCGAGCCAATTTACCTAAAAGTCAATCAACAAATGTTAAATACGGAGTAATTATTTTATGGGATTATGGATGTAACCATAGAGAGGTAGAAGCATGGAAACTGGAGTAATCCATTCTACTTTTTTCCTGCCGATATGCAATCACAAGTCGAGGTGATTGTCACTTAGAGTTTGTGTATCTAACCTGAACTTTCTAGTGATTTTGGTCCATGTTTACTGTACTTAAGCAGCCATCACAGCATTGGGAACTATTACTGAATAGTGTGGTAATCACAGGCACACCTCTAAATGACCGTAACACTTTTGCTGCATTTCCATGTCTTCTCCAGGCTCATAAAACCTACGATGAAGCCATCAGCCGGGGTGAGCAAGCTTTCCTCCTGGAAGAAGATGACAGTTCGGCAGATGTCTTCAGCTGTAGTGTTGGGAATCTCCCTCCAGGAAAGGAGGCTGAGGTCACCCTTAAATATGTACGGGAATTGCCCGTGGAGGCAGATGGAGCTGTGCGTTTTGTACTGCCCGCCATTCTTAACCCAAGATACACCCCACAAGGTATGAATAAGATTTCAATTGTTAAATTTATTGTTTTGAAAGGACTACGAACCTGAAAGTGAACTGATCTGGAGTTAAAATAAAACTGTGCAAAAACTGTGCAAATAAAAAGTGCAGACATCAAGTTACATGTGTGTATCTTCAAACCAATTCCTAATAAATACCAAAGAGGCTGCATGTTGGACACCAGGGCAATTGATATTTGGGTATTTCACAGTTTTAGGACCTGGATCCAAGGAGCTCCATAGGGACAACGTAGGGATCAGTCTTTAGAGTAACACTTCCGCTTGCATTTTGTCACTACTTTCACCATTTTAGACACGTCAGTTTCACTGTATTATAACCAACAGGAATATGGTGACATTTAATGGCATTGATCACCACTGGAAAATGAGATTTCCTTTTTTTCTTCCAGACCATGATGTGAGTATAACAGCCACCCGTCCGCAGGTTCCAATTGGCGAGATCCCGTACACTTTAAGTCTAAACGCTCAATTCCAATCTGTATACGGGATTGCCAGGATTGAGTCGAACTGTAACATCACTCCTCTGGAATACACGGATAGTGACAAGACTGGCGCTAAGGTGAGCCGGATGCAGAATGGCATTAAAACCTTTTTTTGGTTCCTCTTTTAAAAAGGATTTCCATTGTTATACTATTGCAGTAATTTGATGTGTCTGTGTTCCCCTAATATATTTAAGATGACAGTTTCAATATTTCACTTTGCAGGTGTCACTGGCAGAGGGACACAAGTTTGAGCGAGACGTGGAATTGCTGGCTTATTATATGGATGTGAACAAACCCAGCGTCATTGTGGAAGCAGGCCTTGGATGTACAAACACAGCCCAGGATTCAGAGCCGAGCCCCACAGGTGATAAAATAAGCTGACCTGTGTCACGGTATAACGGCTCAGTGTATGAGATCGCTCCTGTATGTCCCAACACATTTTATTGTATTTTGTATATTGCAACAAAACTTCACTGAACCCTGCCTGATCCCAAATCTCAGTGTCCCTTGGGACCAGCATTTATTACCAATATGTATGGTGCTCTTCTTTTGGGTTCTGTATAATTGCACCTACACACACTTTTTCAATTGATATTTATGAACCATTGATAGAATTATCAAAAAAAAAACATTTTTGGGTCCTTTTTTTTTTTTAAAGCAAATCTGACATTTTATTGAAACATTCCTGGGTGGAGAATCCTTTACTACCATGGAAAACACATGAACCTGGTAAATTTTCCAACAGGTAATGTTTTAGTGAATGTCAGATTTGTTGCATTATAATAAAAAAAAAAAGGTCCCCTTTAAGCATACACATTTACAATGGTCTAGAGCAGCCTTTCTTGACCTTTTTAATATAGGGAGATCACCTGAAATAATTTTTAGGTTTTAGGGAACTCCAGCTACAACATTTTGAGGTGACCTTTCTCCACTCCTCCCCAATACTTGTGTGTGGAAATCTCACAGTGGCTTCCGGTTTATGAAGGGAGATGCACCCTGTGTCCCCAGATTTGCACCCTTCAGCATCAGTAAGTTCTAATTCTGCAGCTCAGGGCTGAGACTTGGGCAATATTACAATTGGTTCTTCCACGGGTTAAAGTCATGAAAGAAATGCTTTTGTGGGTCCACCCATTGGGTCAACCAGTACTGATACTCAAAATGATCAAGTGTAGTATCTGTTTTTATCAGTCCTGAAGGTAGTCTGGTGTCTGAGGGAATCAGCACTTGTTACCCACAGTATTAAAGTCTGGGTCATGGGAGATTGTTGGGGGACAATCATCATCTGCTGATAAGGACATTACTGTCTGGTGTGTTTAAGGGACTGGGAGAGGGCAGCACGGCGGTGCTTTAATTCACTTGTAATCATGGTGGAGGATTACAATGTTTTACTGCACACATAGACATCTTAATTCTGCACACTCCCTTAAAGCGCCTGCTCTTGAGCTATGCTATTTAGCCAGACTAGAGAATTTTTATATCCAACCGAAAAGCCATCCATGGATCTTCCATGGCATCCTTATTTAATGCACTTAATTTTGCTTGTATCTCATTTGCTCAATGCACTTTTGCATTAGATTAGTACTTTTAGCTTTGATGTCTGAAAGTTAAGGAAGGGAGGGATAATGGCCTTATGGTCTGGCTCTCCCCAAGTCAGTCTCTCTTTCTGAGAGCCATTTCTATTTACAGCAATGAGCCTGGCTTTGATTGGTCCTACTCTTTTAGTTTTTCCTGTCAATACAAAGTCTATTGTTGGACATGTAAAACTTTGACTGGTAAACCACAAGCATTGTGTAGAAATGCCACCCATACCACATACCCTATAGTCTCATTCTCCTCCCTTCCATTCCATGGCCCTATTTCTATTTCTTTTCTATTCTCTTAACATTTTCATCTTCCCAAAATCTAGATCTGAGGTTTTTTTCATCTTTTATTGCTTATGTTACAAGAAAAACAAACCACTGTATATTTATTGCATTAAGTAACTAAATAATTGCATACCGGTGACAATATCCATTCCTAAAAGAAGTCCGTTGATAACATGTTTGTTGGTAACAATAATAATCTATATAACAGTGGAATTATTAAAATAAATTTCAGACGCCTCTGTAAAAGAATATTCTGGAGTAAAATGAATGTGTTCTCAGTTTTTGTTAGTGATATTCTCTCCATGTGTTCTGTAGGGTCCATTATGGCAGAGTCGATGGCCATGTTGAATTTCTATCCGAGTTTCCCAGCTGGACAGGAGCAGTCTAATTGCGGCGAGTTAATTTTCCTTGTAGACCCGTCCGGCAGTATGGAATGTTCAATGAATTCTGAGCCAAATGCTCCACAGAGGATTCAAAGTGCCAAGGTCAGTAAATTGTTTAAACTGACCGTCTATCTGAAACAAGGGTACCCAAAGGGTGTCCCCAGCCTTTCATAAAGACAACCTACCACTCAACCCATTAACCTATGTACCTATGTTGTTTTATTGAACTCTATCTCTCGTTATTCCTATAAACAGTTAGGCCAAATCCAACCATGTGTGCCATATCAAATCCACCATTGTTTTCTTGTCAGTTCAATCTATAGCTTAGCCTTAGGTTAGGTACCCACGTGCAATAATTGTTAGAAAACGAACGACTAAGGACAGATCAACGATTATGCATGATTATTTTGAATGATCTTATTGTGCACAATTCTGTACAAGCTGTAACGTTATGATTGTTCAAATAAAAATCCACCAATAGTGTACACACTCTAGATACGATCGTTTGAATGATGCAGGAAGTATACTGCAGAACAATCCACGATCACTGAACGACCGTACACACAATAGCTTGCGAACGATCATAGCCCAATTAGATCCGCTGGGACGGTCTTTCATTTCCAGTGTCAACTCATCGGTGTTGTTGTGCACTATTTTTGTTGACGATTAACGGACTATCGGTTGTTAAGTTATTTGTTTCCAACGATAATTATTGCATGTGTGTACGCAGCCTTAACTAGTCCTTGCCTATCTGGTCACCCATTCCTTATCTTTCCTCTGCAGGAGACGCTGGTACTTCTACTGAAGAGTTTACCCCTTGGATGTTTTTTCAACATTTATGGCTTTGGCTCCCATTTTGAGGCATTTTTCCCGTGAGTATAAAGATTAGGCTGTCGTCAATCTGAGAAGCTTTATTGCGGTGATGTTCTGAATCTGTGAAAATACAGTATGGGCTTCTGAATATATTAGCCTAACCTCCCTAGAGGTAAGCCTGAGTGTTGACTCAGGGTAGAAAAAGTTGCTAAAGGGGTATGTAAACCTTTGGGAAGGTTAGTAAATAGAGGGCTTACCTGATCCGCCGGCACCCAACGCCGTCCAACGCCGTGATTTCCGTCTTCTTTCTTCTTCCTCTTTCTGCATCAGATGAGTCAGCGGGGAGTTCCCGGTGACGTCGTTGCATGTGTACGTTGCCGGCGGGACGGGAAATTCAAAATCCATTTGTATTGCATTCAATACAAAATAACTGTATTGAATGCAATAGATTGGATTTTTATGTGTAAAAGTAGTACATTGTTTTCAAGAACATTTATTTATTGTTTTTACATGATTTTGTTTTTCAAACTTTATTAAACTCATACTATTATATTATACTGTAAAATAAATTTTCATGAAAAACAATGTACCGCTTTTAGACATATAAAACCAGAAACAAATGAACCGCTAGGGAGGTTAAAATGTGTATAGAGAATTGCCCTTAGAAATAGACTGAGCATGGAAGATTGCAAAGGTGTTTTAATCTGCTTGCGCATTCTCCATTGCTGCCAATGAGAATGTGCACTTAACAGCGGCTCTTTAAGTCTCCTCGGTCCTGGCAGAAGTTGCTGGATCCTCAGCATGTCCACTTTCCATTTTCCTAATTTTTAAGATTGTCACTCTGACCTCAGCTTGTTTTAATTTCTGCTTGCCCTGCCCTTAGCCTATTGTACCGCTTCTGTCTCTGATGGGTGCTTGCCCTGATCTCAGTCTGTTGAATGACTGCCTGATCCGGTTTGTCTCTGCTATGGAGAACTGGGGGGGCTGTGACCTGGTGTCTTCCTGCAGCAAAGCAGTTTGGTGGACATTATGGTTACTGGCTCATCAAGCTTTATGGGGTGCTCTAATGAAGACTTGGAGCCACCTACGTGGTATACTTTAGGTAATCCTGTGTCACCTCCCAGATGGTGATGCGTAACAGAGAGCCTTTTACACAAGTGATGGGTTAGTTGATAGACATCAATATAATGCAGTGTCGTGTTGGTAAACCATTTGATGTCTGAGAGATGAACATATAAAAATCATAGAAATTCTTATGTGGGTATGTCCCTATTTGACTGAAGTCCCAAACACCATGAAATCTACTTGTTTGCATCTTTAACTTATAATGCCTCCTTAATATTATTTCCCAGGGAGAGTGTGGAGTACACCCAGCAATCCATGGAGGCAGCAGTGAAGAAAGTGAATGAGATGGATGCCAACTTTGGAGGAACTGAAATTCTCCAACCCTTAAAAAAGATCTACCAAACAGCTGGTAGAGCCGATCACCCCCGACAGGTTAGTGAGGCTGTAAAACATTTGGTAGAGTAGCTGCTGCCGAGTATGAAAAAGGAGACTTCCAAGGACTCGACTTATGGGGTCACAGAGCCTTCAAATAACCTAAAGCTGAAATCTGAATTTGGCCTGACGTTCTTTAAGGCAGTAACATTTAATTCGTACTAATGACCTGTGTTTTTTCCATTATTCCTGTTTCCTGTTTGAGCAATCCAATGTTGAGTTTTACCTTGTTGTGTTCTATCTGATCCTCTCATCTGTCCGTCCTCCAGCTTTTTGTCTTCACGGATGGAGAAGTTGGAAACACGAAGCAAGTGATCAACGAAGTTCATAAAAATGCTCAGAAACACCGGTAATTATAATTCTTCCATCATCTCTTTAAATATAAATGAGAATACAACCTACCCCCTGTGTAGTAACATGGAGACATATCACCTGCCAGTTTTTTCACTTGCTTGACTTATTTATTTTTACATACAGGTGTGATAAATCTCTCCTTTTTTAATAAAACATGTAAGACAGCTATGATGATCTGACTTATTCAATAAACATCTTTTATGTGTCTAAATGGCAGCTTGACAAACAGTCTAAAAATATGCAAACTTGCAGCTTTTTTTGGGATTTAAAAATCAAACCTGTCTATCTGCATACTTCTTATTATGTTCCTATGTGCTTGTGCAGCTTTGTTTATGCCGGGCACACCTTGGGATGGAATGAATGAACTTATGTTAACATAACTTCCAAAGGTAATGTAATTCGAGATTGGCCATAGAAGACCAAGCTAGGATGGTTTTGCTACTATAGGAGCAGGAGGAATGAATTTAGTTCTTTTTAACAATTGGCACTCGACATCCTCATTGGTGGATTTTTGTAAAGCATTTTTTTAATGAGAGCTTCTATTTTGAGAAGTCTAGTCTTTAATTACCTGCTTTTAAGGACAAATGCAAAACCAATCTGACCTTGCTCCTAACCATTCCTTGTAGCCCATCACCATGATAGCCTGCGTCACTATCAGTAAGAAAACATTTTCTGGATGGCTTACATCAAAACTTTGCCTTTTAGAATGGCCTGATTCTAGAAGGCTTTCAGTTCTTTATATGTCCCCCACCACCAAAAGCAGGGAGTTATTAAAACTTGTCCCCCATTTGCAGGTGTTTCACATTTGGGATTGGTGAAGGAGCCTCCACCTCCCTCATTAAAGGCATGGCCCGGGCAGGTGGTGGAACATTTGAATTTATCACCGGCAAAGACCGCATGCAACCCAAGGTAAGAGTAATACTGAGACCGAAAATTACAATGTTTGCTTCATAAACAAATATATTTGAAAAAAGAATGCCTAATTCTAAGGTTTTAACTATCAGGATATAATAAAAAAAAATCTGTTCCCTAGCAGGTCTAAAAATTAGGTAAATACAATCTCTGATAAACTGCACCATGCCATAATTTATTTAGCAAACACTAAATGTAAACATCAGTGTGTGAAAAATGAAATACACCCTTACCACTTTCATATGACTTAAGTGAGTAAGTAGCAGCCAGTTGTTGATCATCAAATGCATTGATTAATTAATCATCAGCAAATGTAATCCTGTCTATAATGGAAAAGTTTTGGCAGTTTGTTGTTCTGAAGCATTCAGGTATGCGTTAACACAATGCCAAGGAATAAGACTTCAGAAGTGATATTTGAGAAGCTTTTGTGGCTGTTCATCCGTCTGGGAAGGGATGTATGGCTGTTTCTAAAATGAAGTCCATCATTCCAGTGGGAAAGATTATTCGCAGGTGGAAAATATTCAACATCCCAACAAATTTATTTAGTATAGAGAGATGAAACCCAACAGCTCCATCTCAGACTCTACAGGCCTCATTTAGCAGGGTAAATGTTAACAACCATGACAGTACAATTAGAAAACAACTGGATTAATATGGCTGGTTAGATAAGGATACCAGGAGAAAGCCTCTTCCCTCCAACAAGAACATGGCAGTATGGCTTGGGTTTGCAAAGTTGCATTCAAACAAGCCACAGGATTTCTGGAACTATGTCCCTTGGACAGACTATACCTAAGGGGAGAGTTTGACATAATGCCACGTTTGGCCAAACCCAGAGTATCAGCAGAGGCACCTCATTGCAACTTTAAAGCCCTGTGGTGGAGGGGGGATGATATGAGCTGGTTATGCAGCCATAGGACCTGGCACCTTACAGTTAATGAATTGACCATGATTTCATGGGTACCAAAAGCCATTCAACTGGCCAATGATCCCAAGCACATCAATAAATCTACAAAAGAATGACTGAAAAAACAAAAGTATTAAGTATAAGTAAGGTGTTGCAATAGAACTAGTGAACTCCAGGCCTCAACCAAATGGAACTGTTGTAAGACCGTGTTTCTCAACCCTTTAAATATTGTAGAATGACTTGAACTATCATGTCTTTTGAGGAACCCACAGATATGTTTGGCAGATTTATAGGGCCCGGTTGGTGAATTTACCCAGAGTGCTATGTAAAGCCTTACATTTCTCTTGTACTCCATAAATACTTGCATTGAGAGAGTTGCAAGTCTAGTGGGCAGCCTATCAGGTCATGATTTTGAGGATAATCTCTCTATGGAAATATATTTTATTGGTTAAAATATTTTAAACAGTAACTTCCCAAAGTCAGTATGAAGAACATGAGGTTAGATTAGTTACCTTGGTTTTGAAGACAGCGTTGATCCAATACAGTATTTCTCAATTAGGGTTCCTCCAGAGATGTCTAGGGTTTTTTCATCAATGAACAGTTACCACTGACTCTAATAATCTTTTTGGATATCTGTAAGCGTGGAAGCCTTCCCACTGGCCAGCAATGGCATTAACATCCAGTGACCACTAAGCCAATGTACTGTGGGATCCGGATATATAGCAGGGGTTCCCTGAAGACCTGAATGTTATTTCCTCTATGTTAAAAACGTTGAGAAACAAGGATCTAGGAGTTTAGTTAAACCACTTCTGTTTTTGTACTCATGACATTGAAAAAAGTTAGACAAAGTAAATAGAAAAATGGTAAAATTAAAACAATAGTAATTGAAAGGCATTAGAAATGGGGAAGAAGAGACGGACAAAATAAATAAGGGTTAATCAGGGCTATGCAAATGCAGATTGTAAGTATCAATTTTAATGCAACAATCTCTCTAAGTAGCAAAGTACTAGGCACTCATCACTCTTTTAGGAGTTACTCTAGCACTCTAAGGTGGTTTGCTGGATAAAAGGCCAAGAATGTGGAAGCTACAGTGTGCATTCCAGTGACGATGGAACCCAGAAAAACCATAATGTAATGTGAGGAAAATTTCCACAATTATGCTGTAAATTGTAGCTAAAGCTGTCTTTGTTTCTTTTGTTGGCCTAAGTAAATTTTTTTTAATACTAACTTTTTTAGGTTCTTCGTGCACTTAAGTGTTCCTTACAACCCACCGTGAAGGATGTCTCACTCACATGGACTCTTCCTCCTAATGTGGAAGCCATCGTCCTGTCCAAAGTCCCCACTTCCATCTTCCAAGGTCAAAAAGCAATTGTCTACGCACAGTTAAAAGGAAAGGTCTGTAAGCCCAGGGAAGACTGTTTTTTGTTACTTTCTTAATTTTTAACTTTATTAATTTCCAATGTGCATAAAATTTGGGTGGGACAAAGTCTAGCGGAAAACAGGACTGAAATGAAATAAGGCTCAACTGGTGTTAACGAAAACCAAGCTGCTAAACATGTTAGGCTCCATCCACTCTTAGAGAAAGTGGACAATATATACCAAGAGAAGGCAAGCTTTCATTGATGAAATGGGGGTTAAGGTGAAGGTAGATGGGATTGAATTCAGTATATATACAGTAATGTAGTACATTCCAAGGACACACACACATAAATATATATATATTCAGTAAAACCTAATACACCTTTAGACTGTACAGCATCCCTGGTTGTATAATAAGATCCGGAGCAAAGAAAGATTTTGGAATTTACATATTCTTTTTTCGAAGGTGGAGAATGAAGGTGAGGTCTGTCTGCAGTACAAGTATAAAGATGAAATGATAAAGAACAACCTTCGTTTCCCGCTAAATGTTCAAAATGAAGAAAGGTGAGTACTTAATACTGAAAACGTCTACATCCCCAACTCCAGTCCATGAGGGCCAAATACAGGCCAAGTTTTGGTATAAAATAAACCTATTATATGACTTTTTGTAAACCATTTCCTACTTCAATTACTGCTGTCTTTAAATAAATACTAAAATAGTATGTGGATCTTGGCCCTCATGGACTGGACTTTTATTCACGTATCTTTTTTTCACCCCACACATAAAGACTGCAAGATTTCTGGTCTTCTCATATACTGCCTCCCTTTTCTCAACGATTTACAATCTGGCAGAGCTGTGGTCTACTTATGCACTGTCTATCGTCTTTTATACTTACCATTTACCGGCTAGTAGGGTTCTAGGTTTCTCATCCATTTTCTATCTTCTTTCATCCACCTTACAGACTGGAAGAGCTCTGATTTTCAAATGCACTGTCTATCTTCTGTTACCCATCCATGTACTGGCAGGGCTTTCGTGTCCTTATGGGCTGTTCATTGACTTTTGGGCTCACCATCTACAGGCTTGTAGAGCTCTGATTTTCTCATGCATTATCTATCTTCTTTCACCCACCTCACACAAACTGGTGGGCTTCACATGGACTATCTTCTGTCACCCATCCATGGACTGGCAGGGCTCTGGTTTCCTTATGCACTACCTACATTCCTTACCCACCATAGAACTGGAAGAGCTCTGGCCTCATCATGCATTCTCTGTTGTCCTTCAGGTCCACCATCCATAGATTGGCAGCCAAAGCTCTGATATCTGAACTGGAACAAAGCACTGAATCAGATTCTGAAGAGGTGAAAAAGAAGATCCTGGAGACCAGTCTGCAGTCAGGTGTTGTCTCCAATCGCACAGCCTATGTAGGTGTGAACAAGGACACCAAGACCAGGGTTGAGGGTCCTCCCTTACGTAGAGATGTCCCAGCTCCAGGTATCTAATTTTGATTGGAACAGACTGATGCTTAGTACCTTCATATGGAATGTAGCTGCATGCCCCTTCATTGCAAAAGCACCAAACAATTACTTCCACCTTAGATAAAGACCTGACAGATCATAGTAAGTACTAGCCACACAAAGAATATCCATTTAGAAATATAATAATCCTGTCATAGTGTTGGGATGTCATTGAAAGATAAATGGACCTATTAGCTAGAACCAAGTTTATCTAACTCATTAAAGCTTTTCTATGGGGTCCTATTCCTAGTTCATAAATTTGGAAAATGTTGACACTAATACCTGACTGTAGACAGTAATATAACATGAAGCTACAAGATTCCCATGTGTTCAGGTGATAATAATCTTCTTATTATACACTTTGAAATAAAGCGTTATAAATACATTTGGGGTGAGCAATTCTGCCAATAATTTAGGAGAATATATCAATCAACTTTATAGGTTTTTCATTCCTGCCTCAAACATGGGAAGAATCAGTATAATATTACTCATTTATTGTTTGTCTATTCTTACAGCTTTTATGATGATGTCGAATCAGTACAGGGGAAGTGGTGCATACCAAATGATGAGTTGTAAGAGCACTTTTTTCTTTTCTTTTTGTAGCTGGATGAATTGTTCTGAATTTTTATTCTATAGAATGAATACTCAATTCAGACCCCCTGTCTCTGGTGAAAACTCCAGTCTCTAGTGTTAACTTTACAATGCATACTTCAGTTTCATGTAAGTGCTACACAATGCAGACCCCATTCTTTGGATGGTACTGTGTAACGTAGACCCCAATCTCTAATGGATAAACAATATAGAGGTTATAGGGATTTTAAAAGACATAACATGTTTTTGAGATGCCTTAAAACCATTTACATTGCACAGGTAAAATACATTTCAATGCTGACCATATTTGCTTGTGGATACTACTCAATCTAGACCCTATTCGTTGGGTTGATACTATACAATGAGGGCCTTGGTTTCTGTTGAGTGCTATATAATTCAAATCTCATTCTCTGGACAGTACTATGCAATGGACTCCCCAGTCTTCTGCAAATACTATACAATCCAGACCCTAGTCTGTGGTGTTTACTCTACAATCCAGGCTCTGGCTTCTGCTGGATAATATACAGTATTGACCCCATTCTTTGGTGTACGATGAAGACCCTGTTTCTGCTGGGTGCTATATAATGCCAATCCCATTCTCTGGACAGTACTATGCAATACACTTCCCTGTCTCCCACAAATATTAAACAATCCAGACCCTAGTCTGTGGTGTATACTCTACTATCCAGACTCCATGTACTGGGCATACTCTCGAATTTCTGGTGGGTACTACTATAATGTAGGCCTCGGTTTCTAGCAAACTATATATTCCACAATTCAGTCTGCAACTATGCAGAAAAGAACAAAAATCCCTTCCCCGTGTTCCTGCCTAACATATTCTTCCATTGGTGGGTGGATTACTAAAGTAACTCCTCTCAGCAGCCATTGATATTTCAGTAGACACCCCAATAGGTACGCCTTATAGGGTGCTCTGTGTTTTGTTTCTTGGCTGCGTTTGAAAGTTATGTAAAGGCTTTGCCTTCAGTAAGACTTTATAAAAATTTTAAAAAGGATATAAAACACCAGTTTAAAACCATATACACCTAAAAATACCTTTTTACTAAAAAAAAAAAAAAAAAGTTTTTTGCCTAGAGATTTTCTTTTTAGCCTTTATGTATATGATGCTTATCTTTTATAGGTTCAGCACCATTACCCAGGATGGGAGGAAGGCCCGCAGGTATGTAAGTGCTCTGCATGAGCCATTCATGTGTTCTGGATATCTGCACCATCGCACATCACCATGTTCAGGGTTTCATCAGCTAAAAAGTTGTGGTCATAAGACCAATGTCTGATTCTTATTATACATATGTTAATTATACAGGTGTATGTCTCTTATAATCCTTATAATTCCCTGCCCAAGACATAACCACCTACTTTAAAGAAAAATCATCAAAATCCGACATGTCTCCGCTCACTGTGCCTCTCTAACCATATCAACCCCTTCCATCTGTTAAATCATCATTAACCTCCCTCAGCCCTGTAAAGGTGCGTACACACTTCCAATTTTTATCGTTCAAAACGAACGACGAACGATCGATTGGGCAAAAAATCGTTCGTAAAAAAGTAACCAACGACGCCGACGAACGAGGAAAGTCGTTGGAAACGAACGACCGGACCGGCGGATCGGATTGGACGACGATCGTTGAACATCGTTCGTGTGTACGGTCGTTCGTTGATCGTCCAGGATCTGAGCATGCGTAATGAACGAACGTTCGTTCACTTTCCTGTCGTGCACATAGTTCCTCTATCGCTCAAACGATCCTATCTATTGTGTGTACAATATCTACGAACGATCGTGTCGTTATCTCTATGTGCAGGATCGGTGCTATACGATCGTTCGTAGATATCGTGCAGGATCGTTCGTCGTTCGTTTTCCAACGATAATAATTGGAAGTGTGTACGTAGCTTTACTCTTCTCTTATCTCCTTCTACTACCTGTCCACTTGACCAAATCCCCTCTGATCTACTCCATGCCCATTCCTCCACCCCGGCCCCTGCACTAACCAAACTATTCAACCTTTTCCTTTCTACTGGTATCTACCCCTCCACTTTCATACATTCCATTACTCTCCCTATCGTGAAGATACTAGACCCCTCCATACCTTCTAGCTACCATCCCATCTCCCTTCTCTCATATGTTTCCAAACTTCTTGAGGGCTTTGTCCATAACAGACTCACCCTAGGCTGTGGTGTTTACTCTACAATCCAGGCTCTGGCTTCTGCTGGATGCTACAAAGTACTGACCCCAATCTTTAGTATACAATGAGGACCCCTGTTACTGCTAGGTGCTACATAATGCAGATACCATTCCCTGGACACTACTATGCAATGGACTCCCCAGTCTCCTGCAAATACTAACCAATCCAGACACTAGTATGTGTTTACTTTACAATCCAGGCTCCAGCTTCTGGTTGAAATTATAACCCAATTCTTTGGTGTATGATAAAGGCCCCTGTTTCTGCTGGGTGCTATATAATGCAAATCTCATTCTCTGGACACTACTATGCAATGAACTTCCCTGTCTCCCACAAATACTAAACAATCCAGACCCTAGTCTGTGGTGTATACTCTACTATCCAGACCCCAGGTACTGGGCATACTATAGAATATTGATGCCATCTCTGGTGGGTACTACTATAACGCAGGCCCCAGTTTCTAGCAAACTATATATTCCACATTTCAGTCTGCAACTATGCAGAAAAGAACATAAATCCCTTCCCCATGTTCCTGCTTACCATATTCTTCCATTGGTGGGTGGATTACTAGAGTAGCTCCTCTCAGCAGCCATTGATATTTCAGTAGACACCCCGATAGGTAGGTCTTATGGGGTACTCTGGGTTTTGTTTCTTGGTTGCCTTTGAAATTTATGTAAAGGTTTTGCCTTAGGGTCCTGCTTTTCACAGGCATACTATAAGGATAGATGGAGAGAACCAAGTCAGAAATGGTCATCTGTAAAAATATGAATTTTTGTTAAATCACTTTTTTCCTTTATTTACCCCTCAGAGCAGATTGTTCACTTAGTCTTTGTATTCTTTCTGTTATAGTAGATATTTCAGTTCAGTGTCCTGGCTCCATTTTTAAACATCCAATATTCTAGGAATTCAGGCAAGGGCATACCCTGTAATTTAAAATTGTAAAACAAAGACGTTATAAAAATTGTAAAAAGGATATAAAACACCAGTTTAAAACCATATACACCTACAAATATTACTTTTTTACTAAAAAAAAAAAGTTTTTTTTGCTAAGAGATTTTCCTTTTTGCCTTTATTATAATAAGCTTATCTTTTATAGGTTCATTACCATTAGCCAAGATGGGAGCAAAGCCCCCAGGTATGTAAGAGTACTGCATGAGCCATTCATGTGTTCTGGATATCTGCACCATTGCACATCACCATGTTCAGGGTTTCATCAGCTAAAAAGTTGTGGTCATAAGACCTATGTCTGATTCTTATTATACAGATGTTGATTATACAGGTATACGTATGTCTCTTCTAATCCAATATCCTGGAAACCAGTTATGAGGCCTGATGTTCTGAATGTTAAGGAATCCTCCCCTCCAGCTCCATCCCTAAACAACGCTATCATCATAGCAGGAAATTGGCACGGTGTTTCTGGGAAAAATTCCATTGTCAAGTCTAATTGGCACAGTATGGCTTTATTCGCACGATTATCATGTGCTTGACCTGGCAACAAAGCAGGTGGTGGTGGGGGTCTTATTCTCCCCCCTTAATTCTCTTCTGCTATTCTCAAACTACCTCACATCCTTAACCCCAACTCTCTCTAAATTCACATCCCCCAGATCAAGCTGTCACTCTCTCTGGCCCTTGTCCTTTCCAACTTCCTCTACCCCTGTCTTGCTAACCTTGACCTTGGCACAACAGTCACACAAATGCCTACAAAGTCTAAATAGGGGAAATCTCGCCTCAGCTTCAGCTTCTTTGAGTAAAAAGCCAAGCACATTCACTGCACTTATATTTTTATACTTTCATATCCACCCAAACCCATGCAAGATCTTTTCAACAATTGACTCCCTCCTAAACCCTACCCCTTATTCCCCCCACAAGCACCTTCTCTGCCCAAGACATAACCACCTACTTTAAAGAAAAATCATCAAAATCCAACATGTCTCCGCTCACTGTTCCTCTCCAACCATATCAACCCCTTCCATCTGTTAAATCATCATTAACCTCCCTTAGCCCTGTTACTCTTCTCTTATCTCCTTCTACTACATGTCCACTTGACCCAATTCCCTCTGATCTACTCCATGCCCATTCCTCCACCCCGGCCCCTGCACTAACCAAACTATTCAAATTTTTCCTTTCTACTGGTATATACCCCTCCACTTTCATACATTCCATTACTCTCACCATATCGTGAAGATACCCTTACTGGACCCCTCTTAACCTTCTAGCTACCATCCCATCTCCCTTCTCTCATATGTTTCCAAACTTCTTGAGGGCCTTGTCTATAAAACTCACCCTAGTCTGTGGTGTTTACTCTACAATCCAGTCTCTGGCTTCTGCTGGATGCTACAAAGTACTGACCCCAATCTTTAGTGTATGATGAAGACCCCGGTTTCTGCTAGGTGCTACATAATGCAGACCCCATTCCCTGGACACTACTATGCAATGGACTCCCCAGTCTCCTGCAAATACTAACCAATCCAGGCTCCGGCTTCTGGTGGTTAATATACAGTACTAACCCCATTCTTTGGTGTACGAAAAAGACCCCTGCTGCTGCTGGGGGCTGTGTAATACAAATCTCATTCTCTGGACAGTACTATGCAATGAACTTGCCCGTCTCTCGCAAATACTTACCAATCTACACCCTAAGTCTGTGGTGTATACTCTACTATCCAGACCCCATGTACTGGGCATACTATAGAATATTGACCCCAATCTCTGACGGGTACTACTATAATGCAGTCCTCCGTTTCTAGCAAACTACAATCCACACTCCAGTCTTCAACTATGCAGAAAAGATCAAAAATCCCTCCCCATGTTCCTGCCTGCCATATTCTTCCATTGGTGGGTGGATTGAAGCAAACACTCCCCTCCTTTCTATAGCAGCGTGCTTTGTCCTGGTCCCTCCTGTGGATGTTCTATTGGTGGCCCTTAGAATAACTCCTCTCAGCAGCCATTGACATTTCAGTAATCACCCCGATAGGTAGGTCTTATAGGGTGCTCGGGGTTTTGCTTGCTTTTGAAAGGCATGTAGAGATTTTCCCTTGGGGTCTTGCTTTTCACAGGCATACTATAAGGATACTTGGAGAGAGCCAATTCAGAAATGGTCATCTGTAAGAATATGAACTATTGTTAAATCACTTTTTTTGCCTTATTTACCCCTTAGAGCAGGTTGTTCTGTTAGTCTTTGTATTCTCCTTCTGGTATAGCAGATATTTCAGTTCAGTGTCCTGGCTCCATCTTTAAAAAACCCAATAATCTAGGAATTTGGTCAGGGGCATACCCTATAATTTTATTTGTAAAACAAAGACTTTATAGAAATTGTAAAATGGATATAAAAAACCATTTTAAAACTACATACACCTAAAAATGATTAATTATTGATAAAAAAAAAGTTTTTTTGCTAAGAGATTTTCCTTTTTGCTTTTATGTATATGAAGCTTATCTTTTATAGGTTTAGCACTTCGCAAGAAGGGAGGAAGGCCCCAAGGTATGTAAGTGCACTGCATGAGCCATTCATGTGTTCTGGATATCTGCACCATTGCACATCACCATGTTCAGGGTTTCATCAGCTAAAAAGTTGTGGTCATAAGACCACACTGTGTTTCTTGGGGGGGAAAAAGTCAAGTCTAATTGGCATTTTATGGGTTTATTCACACAAGCATCGTGTGCTTGACCTGGCAACAGAGCAGGTGGTGGTGTGGGTCTTTTTCTCTCCCCTCATTTGTTCATACAGAGTCCTTCCTACCCTCATTTAAATTACATTTTCTGCCCCAATTCCTCATTGCCTGGCTGTCTACCTTCACCTGGCCCAATCTCCCAATTTTTGGCTTCCACACGTTGTTTCCCATGACCTACCTACCCTAATCCTTGGTGATTTTAATGTTGCACTGGAGGACCCCAAGTAGACTTCCTCGGACAAACTGATCGCTATTACCGCTGCATTTGGCCTAACATAGAACATAAACAGCCCCCTTTGCTGCTTCTCAGACCAGGTTGATGACACATATCTGTAACCTTAACCACAACCTATTCTCAACCTCACATCCTTGGCCTCAACTCTCTCTAAAATCACATCCCCAGATCAAGCTGCCACTTATTTTACCAAACTTTCCTTGGCCCTTGTTGTCCTTTCCAGCTTCCGCTAACCCTGACCTTGGCACAACAGTCACACCGAATGTCTATAAAGTGCAAATTGAGGAAATCCGGCCTCATCTTTGACTTCCTTGAGTAAAAAGCCAAGCACCTACACTTCAACACTGCAATCACTGTTGACAAACAAAAATTATTTTTTCACTTTCATAACCTCCCAAGAACTTTTCAATCATCGACTCCCTCCTAAACTCTACCCCCTATTCCCCCCACAACTACCTTCTCTGCACCGGACATCACTTTAGTCACTCACTTTAAAGAAAAATCATCAAACTCAGACATGTCACTGTGCCTCTCTAACCATATCAACCCCATCCATCTGTAAATGATCATTATTCTCCCTCAGCCCTGTTACTCTTCTCTCATCTCCATCTACTACCTGTCCATATGACCAAATCCCCTCTGATCTACTTCGTGCTCATTCCTCTACTCTGGCCCCTGCACTAACCGAACTATTCAACCTCTCCCTTTCTACTGGTATCTACCCCTCTGCCTTCCTACCCCTCTGCTTTCATGCGTGCCATTACTCTCCCTATTGTGAAGAAACCCTCACTACACCCCTCTATAACTTCTAGCTTCTGTCCCTTCTCTTATATGTTTCCAAACTTCTTGAGAGTCTTGTCTATAAAACACTCACTGATTACCTGGACACTAAATCTAACTCTTTCAAGTCTGGCTTTCAGAACAGAAGTCTTTTAAACTTTCCAAAATTCCAGTCATCGATATTCAAAATTCTATGTTTTGGGAATTATGTTATAAGTGTGCACTTATATGTTTGTAAAACAAAGATTTTATAGTTTTCTGCTAATTTTCTAATTAGGTGGATCACCAGTCATGCAAGTGACATCGATGCAAAGGGGAAATCAAGAGCAAGCTATGTAACTGTCACACTTACACCTCTTCCTCGCTAAAGCACAGGTGCCTCCCTTCTGTGCATGCCTGGAGTTCTGAACCTGGGCGTGCCTGCTTTTCCAGATTTATTCAGTATTGCCCCTCCAGCTTGCTAATCAGAAAATTCTCATAACCGAATAAGTCTTGTGTACGTCTGATGTAGTCAGTGGTAAGGACTCCGTTTTCATGTGATTGCTCGGGGATGGGAGATTGGCTCCTGGGCACCCGGTAGACAAGAACATAAGTGAGTCTCATCCATCCCCCCAGGCAGATTCCAGGTGTTTCTCTTAAAGCACACAGGCAAACATAGTGTGAGGAAAGTAAAGAGAAGCTGAATTTGGATACTGGGCGTTCTGGAACTTTTCAATCAACATTGGCCTGTGTGGAGCATTTTAACCTAAAAAATGGGACCTATTACATTTTTTTAGGGTAGATAACATTTTTATTTAATGATAAAATGCTTTTTTGTTATTTTGAGTGGAGGATCCCACTCTTTCCATTTTTACTGCCGCCACCGTCTCATATCTTAGAAGGCTTTGGGCTGCTGCACGATCTCGCTCATCATCAGGGGCTTGGAAAGAAAAAAAAAGGCTAATCCCACCCAGGTGCAGTGAGATCAACGCTTTCTAACATTTTCAGGAGGAAACATCACTCGATCTCATGCTTGTGCAGTGCAAGATTGGGTGATGTAGGCAGAAGAAGATGGTGGCACTCTCTGGTTCATCAACGCCAGAAAGAAATCCAGAAGTGTCTTTTGTTCTGCTTTAAAAAGCTGGACCGCAAGAGGGAAAGTCAACTAAAAAAATATAATTTCTCACAGAGTAGAGGTAAATTCTTTCCAATATGGACAATACTCCCAAATCAGAGGGTCCCACACTACCGGGTGCACGGACCTTCATGGCAGGAATGAAATTTAACATGTTAAGGATTGTTTAAGGTTTACATTTTCATGCATTGCAATTTAAAGGGCTGTCAGGTTCTAGGCCCCCTTTAATGAAACTGAGTGTGATGTTCATGCTTCCCTTTCAATCTGTTAAATATTCAATGGAAAAGGTTTTGTTGTATCTGTTTAAGAAGTACAAAGAATCACTGCCTTGTTGATCAGCGTCGCTATTTCTGTCCTGATAACAGCAAAGCTGTTGAAATTCTAACCCCATTCATTATACCGAACCGGGCAGCATTAAAAAAAGACAGAAATTTGTGCGGCAGTACATTCACAAAAGACAACACGTAAATGGGAGCATCAGACATTGCTCACTAAGCAGGATCTGATGTCCTTGGCTATTTGTGAAGTCTAGTGAATCGCACATAATGGGACTAAAGCCTGATGACCAGGAAGCTCTGATATATCACATTATTGTCCTGGCTTTATATGATGTCTATTTTATTACATTTATCTGTTATCTTTTTTTGTCCTATTTAGAATTAATTGAGAGCTTTTCAGCCCCACCACCACAACCACCACCCCCTGTCCCAGTGAAGCCCCCGCTTCTAATCAGGCTGATCGCCCTGCAGAATGCAGATGGATCCTGGAATCTGACCCCCGAATTCTCTGATGTCCTGGGAATATCCGAGTCAGACATAAAGACTCAGAACCCTGAGCAGGTATTGTGTTACTGACCATATCAGAGCATTGGGTGATTTATTCTGCTGCCAGATAATGAAGATGAATGATATTATTATACGCCATTTTATGTTTTATTATATTTCTTATTCCAAACCATAATAAATAATTGGCCTTTATTAGTTCATCCCTATTGGTATGATTCCTTCATAGCTAAAACCAGTGAGGAATTCCAATTATACAGATATGTAACATGTCCAGTCTTCTACAAAAAACTCTCTGCCTTCTTCTGTAGAATATTGAAGTGTCGGTGTGGGTGACGGTCCTGGCCGTGATTTGGCTTTACACCAACAGTCTTGATCAGAGAGAAGAATGGGAGCTGCTGGAGGGGAAGGCCGTCTCCTGGGTCAAGGCTAAAGCAGGTAAGTGTACTGATGACCAGTGGGAATCCATTTTCTACTGACATGTCCTCAATGCAAAAAAATTCTGATTGGTTTAAATATTGACAGCATGTGATGAGCGTCCACTACACCATCGGAATAAATGGCTCCTAATCAAGGTTGGTAAGACAAGTATCATGTATAACCCATTATTGGTCAGACAATGCTCACAATGTATATGGTAAGTTGTCACCACATTAGTACCTACCTACACACATACCACACAAGCCTAAAGGACCTTGTGGTAGTTCTATATATTACCAATGACAAGTATATTGCTGTGTCAGCTATCTTAGAGCTGAATTGTGACATATGGTCACTGTGGGTCCTTATCCACTATTAATGAGGAATTTTCATATGATTATTATGTAACGCATTACACAGTACCTGGAATTATTAAACGTTGCAATTAATGTCTCCTCAGGTCCCTCTCTGGGTAAGTTTGTCAGAGCTGGGAATGAGCTGCTGAAATCCTCCATAGACATGAAAGTGTTCGACCTGTAAAAGGAGACAACTGGAGGAACCAAGATGGCCGAAGACTTGTCCTGGTGGATTCTGTAATGTTCTGGAATATTGCTGTATGTTTTAGTCTAACCTGTTTTGTGCCTTTTGTACTGCGCTCCTCTATATGTGAGCCTAACCAAAGTTAGATTTCCTGAGTTTACTATTTTGGGGAAAAAAAGAACGGTTTGCACTATTTACATGTCCCTGTCCTTTGCTATATTATGTAACTTGTATTGTGTAGCAGAAGATGGTGCATAAAACTATGGTGAAATAAAAAAATTACTTTGCTTCCATTATTTGTACATTCAATCAATTAAAAGGGGCTGATGGGGTCTTTCATTGCAACTAAGACCCTACTGACTTGGAGGCTCCGTTTCTCAGTCTCTCAAGTCATTGTATTTTAATCTTTTTGTTGGACTTTTGACATATACATTTTAGATACATTAGAACAAATAACAGTATTGTCCTTTTATAGACATGTAGATTTCAATAAAAAGCGCTTGTATACAAAGTAAAACAAACATCTATGACAATACACGGGAAAACAAGACATCCGTACCAAACAAATCAAACAGCTTGCACTTCTGAAGGGGGCCTGTGTCCCCCAACTTTTGAATAGACATTATTAAATTATTGTGCCTACTAGTTGGGTAGGCTTCCATTTGCATTGTGTTATAAGTTTGATTTTGGTCAGTACCGGGAGAGAACTGAGGGAATGAGCAGAGACCTTCAGACAAATAATTACTTAGTTAAGCTACTACCCCTAATTAGAATGTTACTATTCACTTTGTGCTATATGTCACCAACAGGTTGTATATTTGCTCAAACTTGTCTAATTTGTCATTAAGAATACTGTTGTGCTTGAAATTACCCATGATCCAGTTCAACTTTGCCCCTATAGGTCCCACTGGAATGTCAACCTGCTTCCTCGCCCTTGCGAACCAGTAAATTTTTTGTGGATTGGAATTGGTTGGCCTAAATAAGGCCTCTTCTGGTGTCTTGTCTATCTTGGTTATTACTATATCAGAAACTAGGTTGAAAACCGCCAACCCAAAAGTTTGTGCTTTCAGGCAAGACCACCATATATGTTCCATTGTGGCCCTTTCCTCACACCTAAAACATAACAGAAAAGACACAGGCTGATATTTTGCTATCCGATCTGGGATAAAGTACAAACCTTAACATTACTTTATAATTTGCTTCCAGTATTGCTGAATTCAGTGATACCTTTGGGAGAGCTAGGGACATGTCATTCTACTCATCTTGCTCCCAGCACTTTGCTAGATCAGTTTCCCATTGCTTCATGTATTTCAGTTTTGTAGCCGCAAATGCAGCATTGACACGCCAGGCCTTTAGCTCGATCCACTGAGGCTTAGGGCCCATTATATTGCACAGGGATAGTTGGGCTGCTTTGATATAGTGCTGAAGTTGGTGGAACCCCCATGCCTCTGTGGGTGCAAGGTGCGTAGAGAGTGGCTTTTTGTATTCCCTGAATGTGTTCTGGGAGGTGAAATACCAATAATCATTGAGAGCCCCATTACCTATACGGTGGGTAAGGTGCCATCCAGGTGTACTCGGGGTGAAATATAAAATTTTAGGATGATGTCTGAAGCTGCTTTTTATTTTAGCATCAGACCACCATTATCTCAGAAAAGCAACTTCTTAAGTGAGCCTCTACACTACCCAGATTATCTAAAGTGCTCCACCAGCAGCTTGTACTGGTCTTTCTTGGCCACCGGATCCAACATGACAGCTTGACAGCCTGGGAAGCCAATCACCAGCCCTGTTACATGGGGGTGAAGGGACATATATAGTCCTAGGCAAACTTTAACTACATGACAGTCAAACCTTTGGAAATGTCCTCCTAATAAATAGCAGTCCTTGGATTAGAGTCAGAAGACCTTGGAGGCCTTGAAGCAAAATGACCTAAATGGTCTTGCTAAAAAATTACAGCTTTGGCTCTCCCACTTTTTTTTAATTGGGAATATAGAGGTGGAGAGGATAGTTTGGGGACCTATTACATAAATCTAATCAAACCTTACTGTACCTAAACTAATTTGAGTAGCTGAAACATAATAGATAAGGTCAGTAACATAATACCTAGTCAGAGATCTAGGCTTTGATGTATGGCAGCTTACCTTTATTTTCTTTGCATCCTTTAGGCTTTTTTCTCTTTATTTTCACCAGTAGATCTTGGTCACTGTACTGTATCTATGGAGGTGCAATATTGTCCCAAAATAGATTCCAAACTCATATGGGGACTTGGGCAAAAATGTAGAATCAATGGAGGAGTCAGAGGGTTCTTCCTTGAAAAGATCAGGCCCTCAGGAAGTCTGAATATGGGAAAGGTTAAGAAGCAGCTACTTCAATCATCCTCATGGTGGTACATGCTCCATTGAAAGTGGCTACCATTATTTATCGCCAATGTTTGCTCCAGAGGAAGGAGTATTTGAAAACTTACCTGGTTCTGATTTTTGTCAGCTTTCTGACAAATTTTGATATTTTCATTCATTTTGATATTTTCAAATTCTTCTTTAAGTTTTGTTGGGTGACCAATTGGAATTGATGCATAGCAGTTGCCATTATGCAGTAAAACAGATTTCAAACTTTAGGTGGAACTGTCTATGAAAAGCCGCCAGTCTTCTGCTTGGTATTCTGGTCCTCCCATATGGGCTAGTAGTCCAGGGATGTAACACCAGTACACAAAGTCTCCATCTTCACTGAAATATGGTCGGAGTGTCACCTCTCTTGTCCTATATAGCGTTATTTTACCTTCCGGTATCAGACAGTTCTTTTCTTTTAGCCTGGATGCTAAAAGTTCAGATGATTGTTTTGACATACTTGGGTCATGTATTAAATCATTGAGCTCTTCTTGGGAGAACTGCTGGTTTGATGAAACATATTCACTTCATATTCACTTCCACTGCTAACTCCTGGATTACACT
>NC_092863.1:104362320-104371671 GCF_032062135.1 Pyxicephalus adspersus | reverse complement strand
TTTTTTTTTTTTGAGCTGTGAAATAATAAATAATTTATAATACTAATTTAACAATAATATTGCACCCTTGTTTGGACAGATTTCAGTGTATTTGATTACATTATTAAATTTATTGTTAATATAATTTTTCTTAAATATTATTTATAATGATTTATTATATTTTAATTTATGATGTGTATTTCAAACTATCATACCCAGGAGTTTTTCCTAGCAGTTACAGCATTACATTTTTTTGCATGTAAATTTATTTTACATTGTAGGCCTAAAATTCTTAGGTATAACTCACTGAAATATGTCCAATATTAAATAAATTAAATAATAAAATTTAAAAAAAAACACAAAAAATCTGTTAAATAGTTAAACATGTAATATAACTGTACACAGTAGCTTCTGTAATGTGTGTATGTGTGTGTGTGTGTGTGTGTATATGTATATATATGTGTGTGTATATATATATATATATATATATATATATACATACATACCAAATATTAAACCTCTAAAACAATACATGTGTGTATATATATATATATATATATATATATATACATACATACCAAATATTAAACCTCTAAAACAATACAAATGGTATATTTCTGGCCAACCATTATGCCTCGGAAAAATACAATTCTGCCTAAACATCCAGCATGGTCACCTCTCTGCCTCCCTTGTGTTTGGACAGTATAGGAGGAGCAGCAGATTAATGAGCTAATACTTAGTACTCATATTTCACTTTCCTCCTACCAGAATATTCCTTGTTAGCACACGATCATCCAGCATACAGTGTTGCCACTCTTTCCTCCAAGCATATTCATTTATTATGCAGTAGAGACATTACTTGCAATTTTTGCAATCTCTATGGCCAAATCAGCAATGGTTTCCACATTTCTTCGCCCTTTTGTTAAAATTATATGAAAAACTACTCACTAACTAACCAGCAAGTGTGAGTCATGATCAGGACTGTGGAAATTGGATGCAAAATCATATCCATTCACTGAACAATGTAAAAGCCAAACTATGTATGTGCATAAAATCCATCCATGTATCAATTCTACAAGCGTCAATCCAACCATGACTGGGATTTCCGGCTTTGATAGACACTGAAGGGTTTAAACCATTTGATTGACTTTTATGTCTCTCTGCTGGTAAAATGTTGATGGATATTTTATGAAGAATGTAAAAGGAGAAGTTGGGAATAGGGATGAGCCAGAAGTTCTCTGACAGTTTCGCGAAAAATGTCCTCAAACTTCCGGTGGGTTCGCGAAATTTCGGCGAATCGATTTTGCAAATTCTATTAAAGTCAATGAGCCGATCCTAAACATTAATAGCTAAGCCTCTATACGTGTCAGAATCACAAAATTTGCTAGGTAAGTGTAGAAGAACAGTGGCAACAAGGAAAAATACAAAACTTGTGGTTTTCCAGAAAAGGGCAGGCAAAGTGACAGCAGGCAAACAGGATTTTTGCGTGATGGACAGCGTCCAGAAAGCAAAATAAACATTAGAACATTGAGAAAGGGTGAACTCAACCTACTAGCAACTGTCTCTGCCATCAAAACAGCAGGAAAATGCATTGCTATTTAATTTACACACCCCTATTGAATTTACATAGCTGCATAATTGGTTTACACTACATAAATCCAGTTTATTAATATTAATAATTGCTAGCTGGCACTATGACCTGGATTACATGTGTTAGGAATGCCGCACATAAAGTTGTGGACAAGTAGTGCGGTGACATTAGGCAAAAGGATGGAGGACCAGAGACGGACCGTGGGTCAGCGAAAGCAGTATCAGTGTGCATCCTCAATACCAACCCGAAGTGTGTAATGCAAATATTGGAAATTTGTGATTGTAGGAGGGCCAGACCAAGATGATTTGTGCACCAGCACTGTTGTTGTGGTCTGTGGCACCGAAAGCATTAGGAGGGTAGGCAAAGGCAATGGTACCTATCAGTGTGGCAGTACTGGGGGTTTTCATCTGCATTGGTCAGCCTGCCAGAAGCAGCAGCAATGTAAAGTAAATTGCTATCTGGCACAATGGCAGGCATTAAACTGGTGAAGAATGCCACCCCTGGTCGTTGCGATAACTAGCGGAAATATTAAACCGAGGCAGGTTCAGCTGACAGCGTGTCTGGTGATAGGCAGCCACAGACTCAGCACAGGAGTAGGGTTGATTTGAGGCCCCTTCCTTCCCCAGTCTGTTGCTGCTGCCTTTTCTCTACATCTCGTTCGGAAATGCTGCTAGCCCTTACACGCACCAGTGATTCCCAGGTGACACCACGGTCATCATCATCCTCATTTTCATCTAAGCCAACCTCTGCAAATGCAGCCACTGATGCAGAACCCTCGCCCAGCAAGTGCTGACAACACTCTCCAAGGGTCTCAAAGTCTACCTCCTGCTCTGATATTCCCAATGACGGATCCTCAGGCTGTTTGTCAGACAACAAGGGAGAGTCATCGGGAGGTACAGGCACATTAGTCACGCTATCTCCTGTCTTTGCTCCTGTCACTGCTGTGCTGGTTGCTGCTGCTGCAGAAGAAGAGCATGCTGCACTTGAGGCCCCTGAGACCCAGTCCACAATACTCTCCACATGACGTGGCTGTATGATTGTAGTACACCCTCTCAATAAATCTACCAGCGTACTGGTGCTCCGCACACATCCCAGACCTGTTTGACAATTTGTGCTGCTGCCTCCCATGGTTTGCTGCTGCTGTCCTACAGTGGCGGACTCCCGGGGACTATGCCCCCTTCCAGATGCGGCAGGTTGCCCAACGTCACGCCATCCCCTACGTCTACTGCTCATCTTTTACTTATTACAAGTGGTATCAGAATTAAATATCTGTATTTTATGAGAGAAATACAGAATTTTTTCTGGCTTTTTATATAGATAGCAAGTGGGATCAGAATTAAATATCTGTATTTTTTTGTAGATAAATACAGATATTTTTATGGCTTTTGTGATAGATTGTAGGAGGTATCAGACTGAAATATCTCTGTTTTTTGTGCAGAAGGGCAGAAATATTTCTGCCTTTTTTGATAAATAGCAAGAGGCAGCAACAAAAACTCCACAATCTGTATATTTCCAGATATACAGAAGGCTCCTAACCTGTCCCTGTCACAATGCACTTCTCTCCCTTCTTCTCTCACACAGAACACAAGATGGAGTGACTAACCCCTCCTTCCTCCTTCCCCCTGCATTTACCCTCATTTGTTTGGCGAGAACTCGACCTCATGGCGAATCACAAGGCCGCTCTCACTTAAATGTTCGGTAAGCGAGAAAGGCCCGATTCGCATTAAGATCGAACTTACAAATGTCGCTCGCTCATTTTTGGTTGAGAATACACTCAGGAACAGATCCAGGAAATGTGGAAGTGAGATCCTATTGTTGGGTATCCAAAGTTTAGCTAGACATCAAGAGCGACCCCTGTTATACCCAAATATCATATAGTTGGGGGTGCAGCCAAAGTTGTGCTGTGTTATGGAGAAGGTAATAAATGTAACCAGTCTTTAAACCGGACCGTATCTTTCTACAATCTCTAATGGTTACAGATCTGGTAAAGTAGATGTGAATTATTTGATTTCTCTTCTTTATCTCTTTGTAAAAGTCAATCGTATATCTGGCCATATGATCGAGGGCCATAATGTCAGCTTACGTTCATGCTTCAACACAACAGTCCTGTTTTGTTCAGATGCCGTAGTTTAATTATTTCGGGTTGGGATGCTCCAAGGCAGCTGCATTGGCTTCAAAAAGACAATTACTGAGCTATCCATGAGATGATGTGCAGGCAACCGCCATAAACATCTGTACAGCTTTCTTAGGATTGGCCGGTACTGTTCCCAACCAGTGTTGTAGAGTGTTGTCACTCTACAACAGGAAATGCATTAAAAATGACCTTCATTGATGGATAATTGGGCGTTATTTAAGGAAAGCTGCAAACTGACTATTATTTCCATTTGTTGCAAATTTCACCCCTCATGTACTGATACAGTAAAAACAAACACACCTGCATCATAACATTAATGCACCAATGTGAAAGTTTCATTCTTTGCATAACGCTGCATTGACAAAAATAGGGTAGCCATGTCATGACATGTTTACCATTATATAAACAGGCGGTAACTATTTTACACTAAGAAACAAATTTAATTTTTCTAAATATTTTGTAAATATTACCCACCTGCAATTTTTGAACAGTACAGGATTCATTCAGAATTGAGAACTGGCACCTGATTAAGCTGAATGTCAACAGAAGAATCTCGGCAAAGATTTTTGTTTGTCGCTTGGCGTCAGCAGAAGACGATCGTTTGTCCAGCAATCAGCACTGCTTGATTCCAGGTAGAAGTTAATTCTCGGCAGTGTTATCTATCCATGGAGCCTTGGGGAGAGGCAGGGATGCTGGATGAGAAAATATCTGCTGCCATTTGATCTGGCAAAAGCTATAATCGGGTGAATCGTGATTATGGTTGCTGCTTGGCAGATACGACTGCCATTGAGGGGGATCTATTAGGGGCGTAAAGTCTTCCAATTGTGAATGGCTATATTGGTAAATCTTTTGAAGTGAGCTTGGTAGTGTAGCAGGAATGCCCACGGAGTCCTCTGATAAATGTGTTTACAATTGACCTCTTCATTTAAAGCATGGAGAGTAGACCATTGCAGGGTTCCTTCGTGCATTGCTGATAAGCTCCCTTTGAAAGTGGTTAGCTATGCCGATGATGAATCTTTGATTACACTGCACAACAACAATTTTGCTACTGGGAATAACTTGATTTACATGATATTGAGTGTGCTGATTCCAAATCTGAACCCAGAATTTGCCTATCAAATACAGATTTTAAGTTATAGGCCTGTTATAGCTGTTCAAATGGTCAGAAATTGGGTGTATAAAATGTATTTTTACATGAGAACATTATACCAGTTGCAGCTACCACTATGCCTGCTGCCACCTCAGCTAAATCACGCCCCCTGGTGGCATGCATGTTCCAGCAGTGGCTGGGTATGTCTGGGCAAGTCAGTGAGCTAACGTCAGAAATAGGTATATAAAGCGAGATGGACCAAAGGCTTGTCTTTAGTGGGAAACTTACCAAATCTTATACTCTACTCTACTCTACTTACTCTATAGTGAGTCTGTTTTGAGCTAAAGATGAGTAGGGGCAGCTGCATTAATAAACTGGACTATTTCTGCTACATTTGTGGCAAATATACCCTGCAAGAACCTTTGGATGTGAAATTGGAGATCAGGTTAAAAGCTAGGCACCTCATATCTTCTGTCAGGTGTGTTACATTGGCCTAACACAATGGTTGAATGGGAAAAGGAATAAAATGCCTTTTGCTGTGCCTATGGTTTGTTGTGAGCCAAAAGACCATCACTCGGACTTCTACATCTGTATGAGTAAAATTTCTGGGTTTTCGAAGAAGCCTTAGTCAATAATCGTCTATTTTGATTTGTGAATCCGCTCTGAAGCCAGGGCCACATGATGCAGAGAATCCAGCGCCAATCCCTACTACATCAGTTGTTACTGACAGTGACATGTCGGATGAGGAACAGGAGGATGATGTCCATGTTAATGAATGTTATGGACCCCAATTTGAAGAGGGTAAGCCACATTTTATAAGCCAATCAAATTTAGATGATCTAGTAAGGGACCTGTCTTTGTCAAAAGAGAAGTCTGAACCTCCAGATTAAGGGAGTGGAATTTGCTACAAAAAGGAACGACAACTTCACACTTCCGTGATCTACACTCAAAGTTTGCAGGTTATAATATTATAAGCTGGAAAATGACATTTCATTCTTTACCGATGTGAGTGGTCTGATGATGGAGTTAGGTTGCTATTACATACCAGAGCAGTGGAGATTGTTCATAGACTCGAGCAGAGCAAGTTTGAAAGATGTATTGCTGCATAAAGGTAACGAAAAACCTTCTGTTCCTCTTGCTCATGCCGAGGGAATCAAAGAGACATACAGATTCAAGGAGGTCATTTTGAAATTGATTAATTATTCAGAACACAAGTGAAACATTTGTGGTGACCTGAAGATGGTGGCACTCCTCCTTGGCCTGCAATTGGGATATACAAAATATTTGTGCTTTCTGTGCCTGAGGAATAGTCGTGATTACAGCAACCATTACAGAGTGAAAGAATGGCCACCCAGACCTGAACACACTGTTGGCCAGTACAACGTGAGTCATAAATCACTCATTGATCCACAGAAAGTTTGCCTTCCCCCACTTCATATTAAACTTGGATTTATGAAAAACTTTGTCTTTGCAATGGATCGTGATGGTATAGGATTTCAGTATCTGAAGGACAAGTTTGGAAAAGTTATATTAGATGGTAAACTGAAAGCAGGCATTTTTGTTGGTCCCCAATTTCGCAATTTGTTGCGTGACACCTCATTCAGAGACAAACTCAACCCACTTGAACTTGCTGCTTGGGATTCATTTGTGCTAGTTGCACAAAACTTTCTGGGTGACCATGCTGAACTCGTGAACAACATGCTAACAGCATACCATCTACTTGGCTGCCAAATGTCAATTAAAATTAATGTCATTCCCATCCGGACTTCTTACCACAAAATTTGGGTGATGTGAGTGATGATCAAGGGAAGAGATTCCACCAGAAAAATTCTGTTATAGAAACAAGATATCAAGGCCGGTGCAACCCCAACATGATAAGCGACTACTGCTGCTTTCGGGAGACAGCGGAGAGCCACAAAAGCAAAAGCAAGTGCCTAAAACACTTCTGAAGTGTACATATGTGTTGAACAAGGACTTATGTGTAATTGTATATGTTGTTGCAACATAAAGCTACATTTTTTTAATGTCATGGAACTATGAGGCAAAAGTTAGTTGTGTATAGAGATTACATAATAAGTCCCGAACGAGAGAATTTAGCTAATCGTGTCTATACGCGTAATAAACTTAAGATCCTGCGTCCTAGGCAGAATCGGATTTGGATTCAGCGCACTTGATTTAGTGAGGGACACATGGATTAGACCAAGTAGCAGACAATAGTTATTTATTTTTGTGATGCAGTGTTATATATAAAGATTTTCTCAAGCATTGTTTTTGTTTTTCTGATGAAAAATACAAAGCAGCATACGAAAAGCCTGTGTGCCCCCCATACTGGGTGCTGTAATTCACATTTTGCCCTGAGTATAACCTATCATGGCAGATAACCCACCCTATAGCTAGGGTGCTCTCAATGAGTATATTTATATCTGAAGGAACACATTCAGCAGGACACCTAAAAGCTCACAGAAAAGCATTTCCCCAACATTACAAATTACACAGAAGAGCAAAGAACATTGACATGTAAAAAGCAAACAATATTATTCAGCAAATCAAGCTTTGATTCGACTCTCAGATAGAATTTAGGCTAAAAATAGATGCAGCAATATTCCCGTAATGTTCAAGAATCCATTAGGACAAGCCTTCTGCCATCTTGGTTTCTCCAGTTATCTCCTCTCGCAGGCCGAACACTTTTGAGTTCACGGTGGATTTCAGCAGTTCATTACCAACTTTTACAAACTCACCCAGAGAGGGGCCTGGGAAAGCATTAAATGAGACTTTTGTGAATTCTGAGGGCCGTGTAACAAGTGATGAGTTCATCAGATCTAAATTATTCCCCACATAGACTGAATCATTTCTCGTTCAGGCCCATTGTGTAAAACTCACTAAAGCTCGCCAGGACTGGAGAAGATAGACTATCATGGGTGAACGTGGGTGATCCAGCAAATGTGAAATGGATTTGGTCAAGGATTGAAAACTTTTGCCAAATAGTAGAAAATTATTTTGTAAAATCTATTCCAGGTTTGCTGGATCACCCATGATAGTCTATCATCTCCAGTCTGGGAAACTTTAATAAAACCAGACAAAATGCTTGTGTACCCAACCGCATAAGGAGTCATTTGTTTCAAACATGTAGTGGATGCTCAACAATCTAGGTAATCACTTGCTTATGAATATAAAATCCACCTGGCCTTATCTGTTAATGAAGAACAATTTATATCTACTGTACTCCAGGCTATTCCAGAAACAAAAAGCCATTATGTAGGCAAAAACACTATTAGCTAAAGAAAAGTCACCTAAATCTGTTCCAATATTGAAGCCAATCAGAAATTGTTGCATTGAGGACATATCAATAGAAGATGGATTCTAATTGGTCATCGGTACACTTACCTGCTTTAGCTTTGACCCAGGAGACGGCCTTCCCCTCCAGGAGCTCCCATTCTTCTCTCTGATCCAGAAAGGAAGAATGAAGCCAGATCACAGCCAGGACCGTCACCCACACTGACACCTCCATGTTCTGCAGAGAAGAGAAGGTGAAGTTTAGTGTAGAAGACAGGAAATCCTGAATTCCTCAACTAAATGACATAAAAGCATCAGGCCCTTTGAGATTCACCTTTATTTAGAGTAAAATGTAATAAAGGACATTTATTTATTATGTTCTGGAAAAAAAAATATAATAAAAAAATATAACATGTTGTAAATTATTTTCATTCATTCCATGAATTATCATTCATGGCAGCAGAACAAGTTTCATATCACCCAATATGATCAGTAACACAATACCTGCTCTGGGTTCTGGGCCTTTATGTCTGACTCGGATATTCCCAGGACATCAGAGAATTCGGGGGTCAGATTCCAGGATCCATCCGCATTCTGTAGGGAGATCAGCCTGATTAGATCCCGGGGCTTCACCTGGATACCGGCTGTTCGTGGCAGGGCTGAATATATTGTGTCACGGTCACAATCTATATAGGAGATAGAAAAGTTAACAGATTCATATAATAAAACAGAGAGCATATAAAGCCTGGACAATATTGTGATATATTGCAGCTTCTCAGTCTGTAGGCCTCGTTTCCACTATGTGTGAAAGTCACAAGGTGTGCAATACGGAAACGCCTGGAGAGCAATGTCCATTGCTCCCACCTGTGTCCATACATTGCTGCCCAAATATTTGTCCATTTTTGAATGCTGCCCTATTCAATTTAATAAATGGAGTCAACATCCCAATGGCTCGGGTATGGTACTGCAATACAGTTGCTGTGTATTGTGGTACAATACATTCTTCACTCCATATAACAGTTTTGAATCAGACTTTACCTCCTAAGGAGGAATCATTCAGAAGCTTAACCGCTTTTGGGTTGAATCATCCTGAGGCTTTACCTCCTTGGAGGGAGTCATCTGGAGGCTTTATGTCCTTGGAGGCATCACCCAAAGGCTTTATCTCCTTGGGGGGAATCATCCGGAGGCGTTACCTCTTTGGGTTGAATCAACCTGAGGCTTTACCTCCTTGGGGGGAATCATTCAGAAGCTTTACCTCTTTGGGTTGAATCAACCTGAGGCTTT
>NC_092863.1:104332425-104361754 GCF_032062135.1 Pyxicephalus adspersus | reverse complement strand
GGGGGGAATCATCTGGAGGCTTTACCTCCTTGGGGGGAATCATCTGGAGGCTTTACCTCCTTGGGGGGAATCATCTGGAGGCTTTACCTCCTTGGAGGGGATCATCTAGAGACTTTACGTCCTTGAGGGGAATCATCTGGAGGCTTTACCTCCTTGGGGGAATCATCTGGAGGCTTTATGTCCTTGGGGGGAATCATCCAGAGGCTTTACCTACTTGGGTACCCAAGGAGGTATGTACCTACTAAACCTTGTAAAAATGCTCTATTTTCTATATACTAAGAAAGCTTGCAATTATTTGCTTCCTCAAGCTTCTACATTTTTGATTACTAATTTAGAGTAAAGTTTTTGACCACATTAGTTACCTTCTTATGAAACCATTTCATATGTCTATATAATATCTGCCATTAGAATATATAAATCTAAATCGATTATAGTATAGTAACAGTGCTCATTAGTAATATAACCAGGTGGTTTCATTTTTATACATAATAATATATGTATATTAATATAAATAATGAATATATATTAGTGTTCCAGATCGCATTTCTCTATAAATTTCTATCATTTTCAAACATGGTATAATTTCCAATAATCCTTTCTCTTGTCTTCCTACACATAGAATCCCCTTCCTGATAAGTAGTAATCTCTATTTTTGGCAATGTATGCTGATAGGACTTCTTTCATCTATCGCATCTTAGGCTTCATTTTTTATCTCCACCAATAATCAATGACTTGGCTTTACCAGCACTCATACAAATGAATTGGATCTAATACCTTGGAATGGCTGCTCCATGGAAAAGGGACGTTTGATACATTTTAACCGATCCTTACGGATGTTTGTTTTAGGTCCAACCATTCAGGTAATTAGCAAACCCACCATATGAATCTTATGTTTAGGCCTTGACCATGTATAAAGCCTATCTACACAATTCATATTATCTATCCTTCCCTAATTAACATTATTACCTACATCCCCTGAAGAGGCAAATATTGTGAAACGCGTTAGTTTTTTCCAGTTTTTTTCTGGGACCTATTTAAAACCAATAAATCATTGGTCATACACTTACAGTTATGACCTATGTTTGAACTTTACTTGAATACATTTATAACATTGAATGTATATTGAAATTATTGTTCTTTATTGTATATAAGACAAAAACTGTCTATGTTCCTGAATGGATCATACTTAGGTCTAGCCATTTGCTTCTTTTCTTGTAAATATTTAATATACCGCAGGCTACCAGCACCCTGTACATAGGTCCTGCAAGAAGACGCTGAGCTAGTCCCTTACTTGATTGGTTCCTCGATTTGATTGACAGCTACTATAGCAAAATTGAAGGCCATTAGAGCCATTTCATAGAGAAACCACTTCGGGCCCCATCTATAGCTGTTTGGATCTGACCATAGGCAAAAGACCCCCCTGATGCAGCCATGGATAATATACACACTTACCTGCAAGCTTTGCATTGTAATATAAAGTGAATATGCAATGTAGAGATTGGATTAAAAGATTCACTATCACCCAATGGTCTCCCTCCATGCAGTGTCCTCCTCCCCCATTCTCCCCCTTCCCAAACCCGAATCACCTGCCCCCATCTCAGGAAAACATGCTTAATGTTTGGTTTCTATTGTTCTGTTTTGGATTTATACTGATGTACCCAATGTTATTTTATCCAGAAGTTTATAATGTTGTTTATTTTTTGTATTCTATATGCCATATACGAATCATTTATAATCTAAAAGGTTTACTTTATATACCATTTCAATAAAAACATATCAAACCATAAAAGGTTTACTGTAATAAAACACTTTTACCTTCTCTGCACTCCATCTACATCTGGGGGTAGTAACAGGGGTACTTGATTGGATCTAGCCCTGTACGGGGGTATTTGTCAGCCCATCCCTTCCCTAATAAAAATGAACATTCCCACCTCTCTGATTGTAACATTTTTCATCTGCATCTAAAACATAACAAAATAAAACATTGAATTTATTTGGGGTTTTTTACCCTCAATCTCTGACAGATTTCTCTATGTATTTTATACATTTATCACTGTCATCCAGAATTCTGTTTTGAAGATTGAACTATAGGTTTGTTACTTTTTTAAATTCTTGTGGTCTGTAAACCAGGAGACTGCACCTGCCCTCTGTCTTTTAAAGAAGAATTAATTCCACTTTGAAATGAGCAATCAGACAAATCCTAATGGCAGAAAGTGACAGACGGATGTCCCTTCTGCAATGAAACCTAATTATCTGTCTGAATGCCGCTTTCATCTGACAGTTCTATGCTCAGCTCAGCGTGGGGTGCGGGGAAACCTGGTTCATCCCAGCTTCCCTTGCTACTTCCAAAATGTATTGAACCCCCACACGCATGCATAGAAATGACGTCATACATGACCAATCAATTTGGCCAAAGAGAAAAAGATTGGATGAGGATGATGGTGCCCGGGCCAGAGTGAAGACAGGTGAGTGCATTCAAAATTACAATAAGCCAGGTAAGGTTTTTTTATTGCAAAATGGACATCGCCAACTGGTAAAAAAATAAATAATGTTCCTACAGTACAAAACCATATTCCTTGGAACAGTTCCCACCGATTTCAAAGATGAGGTCCATACTGATAATATATAACAAAAAGAAAAGTTAAAATATTTTTTTTTGGCTTTTTACCCTAAATCTTTACCAGATTTCCTTATTCTTTATGTGGCTCTGGCACACACCACAGCACCGTATAGAGAACACTGGACCAGTCCTAAAAGTCTCTGTACAGAGGAGCTGACACTCTAATGCCCCCCCACAGTCACACACTATTATTATACATTTATATAGCTCCGACATATACCGCACTGTTGTACAGAGATCACTGAGCTATTATACATTTATATAGCTCTGACATATACCGCAGTGCTGTGCAGAGATCACTGAGCCAGTCCCATCAGTCTCTGTACAGGGGAGCTGACACTCTAATGTCCCCCCACAGTCACACACTGTTATTATACATTTATATAGCTCTGACATATACTGCAGTGCTGTACAGAGAACACTGAGCCGGTCCCATCAGTCTCTGTACAGGGGAGCTGACACTCTAATGTCCCCCACAGTCACGCCATAATCCTAAACATTTATTTAGCTCTGACATGTATCAGTTTAATATTACATTTATTGCATTTAATAAATATTGGACATATTTCGGTGAGTTATGCCTAAGAACTACAGGCCTACAATGCAGAAGAAATTTTCATGGAAGACAATGTACCGCTTTAAGATCTATAAATCCGGAGAGAAATAAATTGCCCAGGAGGGTGAAGTGTATTTAGACAAATGTGTAATACAATGCAGCTTACCAGTTCTTTGTGTTGGTAATCCTTGCACTAACATGTTTTCTGCCCTAGGGTAACATTCACTATAAGGGAGCGGTGTTTTCACCTTAGGATGGGAAGTAAGTTTTGATCACTGAACAGCTCCCCTAAGTGTACACAAGGATTTTTCTCCTATGAGATCAATAGGCATGATTTATGAAAGCTCTCCAAGACTGGACATGGTAGATTCCAATGGGTGAACCTGGGTGACCCAACAAAACTAGAATGGATTTCTTAAAAAGTTTTTTTCAATTTTTTTGGCAAATGTTTTATTACTGGACCAGATCCATCCCATGATTGCTAGATCACCCAGGTTCCCCTATGAGAGTCTATCTCCTTCAGCCATGGGGAACATTAATAAATCAGGAGGTGACCTGAGAAAGGTGGGTATAAATAGTGGGGTGGGGGCAATTAACTAAGTCTGTTTGTCCTGTATGAACAAAAAAAAAAAGCTTTACCTTTAATGAAAACCTCTGCAACCCTCTAGCATACCTTGCTTTTGGTTTTCTCCTGAACATATTGAATAGTTTCGAACCTAAAACATAAACATAAAAATTATAAAGGGAAATATTATAGCACAAAATTAATATAGAATTACTGGAGATTTATAACCTTTTAACAAAATGGATCTATTGGAACTTTGAAAATGGCGGCATTGAGGCTTGCTGCATATGGGACAGATTGCCAGTGCTAACCTCTGTATAATAGCAAAAACACATGGATTTCAGAACTGTACCATAAAGCAATAAAAGAAGCAATACAAATGTAATAGCAAAGTGCAGAAAATATCATTCAGACACCAAAGGGTAAAAAATTCCCTTACCGCCCCTTTTGTTCGCACTGGAGAAGCCATGGAGCCCCAGCCTCCGCAGTAAGCTGACTGGCTAGACAACGACTGAGGAAGACCTGCAAAAGTGATTGGTAATATTATATCTGTCCATGTTTAAGGCAGGAAAAAAGAGCAAACAAATAAGTATATATCATTTTTAAAGTAAGTGCATGTAGGTTGTGGTTAATTTCTCTCATAGCTTATTTGTAACAGAAGGATTGCCAACCCTTTAATTAGACAAAATATACAAAGAAAAGAATGTCTTGGGTCTCTAATACCGACACGTTTCACCTTATAAGGCTTTCTCAGGGGAAGGCTCTGAGATCCAAGACATTCTGTGTAAGTGTTACTAATTACGTTACCTCTACTTAAGGATTATGGACTTTGAATAGAATCTAGGATCCATATGTTTAGTGTAGAGTGCCAACCCCCCCCCACCGCCACCATTATTGAGATAGGTACCGATCTAAAAAATGTTGTTTGTAATCTTATTTACTTCATCAATGAATATATGTTTGCCTAAAAAAAACCCTCTTTTGTGCTTATCCTTTCCTTTGTATATTATATATACAGGTTCTAGTTTTCTATGTCAATGACAGCAAGGACTGGGTCACCTCACCTGGAGAATCCCATGGCAGGTCCTGCAGGCTATTCTCCTGGGTTGCATGCTTGTTCCCATTTCACTCCCTGCAGGCCTTGCAGGCAAAGCATGAGTGTCATCTTGGAAAATGGGGCTGACGTAAAGGGCCAGAGGCTTCATCAGCTTTGTGCTGTGAAATTGCACCAGTTGCTTATTGTTTAGGACTCGATGTGTGCCTTGTCTGACTTCCCCCCTATGCCACCTCCTGCTTGGATAGAAATGCTACTTTGCCCTCTTGACTGCCTTGACCCTCCACCCGGATACTAAGGATGCCTTCCCTATGGTATGTTTTGTGACCACTCCTGACCATCTATACATAGAAGCCTACCTCCGCCAGCCCACCCATCTAATGGAGTGACCCTGAGGGCAGTGACCTGGTGAACCAGTGCAGCAAAGGGCCCAGTAGTCGCTAGGATTACAGGCTCATTACTCCTTGTAGAGTAATATGGTGAAAACCAGAGATTGCTTGAATTCCATGCCCTGAGTAATCCTGCGTTGTCTACCAGCAGGTGGAACATACACAGGCTGTTCCCAAAATTATTTATGAACTGAATATTTTAAAGTAAAAGACAACTGTGGATGGGGAATTCAGGGATATGTTATGGACTGAGGATTGCAGAGATGGGCTGTGGACAAAGGTACCATAGTGGGGTTTGGAGTAGGGGATGGAGAAGTTTGCTATGGAGGAGGAGGAGTTACAAAGAGGAGTTAGGGCTAAGGTGTGCAGGGAGCACAGGTAAGTATCACGTCTGATCAACATGCTATGAACATTGTGCTGTGTGTTACATACCTACTACTGTTGTAGTTTACATACTTGTGGCTGCTCAACCTACTGGACTGCACCCCCAAGCACAGCACTCCATATATTGGGGTGTACCTTACGTATTCATGATCATTGTACTGGTTAGAAGTAAAAAGAGCTGACAGAATCTAAAGCTACCACAAAATAAAGAATTCACTTAAGATGAATTCTGCCAGAACTTTCACAAGCCAAAACATTGGGGCCTTTGAAGTAAGCTGTCTGATTGGCAAAAGCTGCAAGAATAGAAAACCAATAGGTGATACATAATAATATGCAGATTCTTTAGGTATATGGAAACCTATATACAGCAACGACTGTGTCACCCTCCCTGCACCCTATCCATCCGGGTCCTGCTCTGGTCTCCACTACATTCCACACTATGTACCCTGACAGCATGGAGCTTGTTGCATGCATGAGTGTCATTCTGGGAATTGGGGCCAATTTAAAGAGGCTACATGCTCTCTATTATGGTCCCTGGTGTGCTAGTGCTTGGTGCTGTGACATTGCACCAGCTACTTTGTCTTTAGGACTCTACCTAGTATGGGCCTTACCTGTACTCTGCCCTAACCTTCCTGCTCAGATAGCGAGTCTGTTTTGTCTTCTGCCTTCCCTGATTTTCCATCTGGTTTCCCCATCTGCCTTGTCTGCTGCCTACCCTGACCTTTCATCAGGATACTGACGCCATCTTGTCTGCAGCCTACCATAACTTTCTGCCTGGATACCAATGCCACCTTGTCTGCCACTTTCCCTGATCTTTCCCTGGATATCCAAACCATCTTGCCGCCTTGACCTTCTCTTTGGATACTGATGCTGCTTTGCCTGTTGACTTCCTAGATCTTCCCAGACCTGGATACAGAGGTCACCTTGCCTGTGGTGTGTTCTGTGACCATGTTTGACTCCCAGACCGTCTCTATACAGAAGCCTACCTCCACCGGACCTCCCTCTGGTGGGGTGACCCTGGGCCATGACCTTGAAGCACCATGCAGCAAAGACCCGGGTAGTCACTAACGTTACTGGCCCATCATTCATTGTGAGCTGATCTGGTGAAGACCAAGTGCCACTTAGATTCCATTCCCAGGGTGATTCCTGCCACTAAGGGGAATGTAACTGACTGTTCCCAAGTTCATTTAGTAAAGGATTAAGTGAAATACTGATCTGTGGATGGGAAAATCAGAGATAAGTTATGGACTGAGTTTTGGAGAAATGGGCTGTGGACAAAGGGTGTTAAAGTGAGGTTTGCAGTAGTGGGTGCAGAGGATAGCTATGGATGAAGGGTTACAGTGGATAGTTTTGGATAAAGTGTGCAGGGTGCATGGGGTAAGTATTAGCTTTGATCAACGTGCTCTGCACACTGTGCTGTGTGTTACATAGCCACCTCTAATTAAGATAATTGTTTAATGAACCTTGTTCAGCTGAAACCCCACTTTGCTCCCTAAACACTGAAGCGGCCGAATAACCACAGAGAATGTGAAGCAACAGAAGGGATTAGGCAAAAAAGGCAGAATTCCAATAAATCAAAAATCAGGTAGGTCCATATGATGATTAATGAATATTCACAATAGTTTTAAATGGCTACTTTGTCCTTTTAGAAAGATTCCCAATTCAAAACCACTGCAGCTGTATTATAATGAATCATTCAGCACATATGACACTAAGCATAGGAAAGGCATTGTAAAGCCAGGCTGGTGCATTAGTTGCTCTATTCAAAAACTACATACCTGGAGCTCGAATGTCCCGGTGCAATGGAGGACCTCTCATCTGTGTCCTGGTGTCCTTATTCACACCTACATAGGCTGTAAGATTGGAGACAACACCAGACTGCAGACTGGTGTCCAGGATCCTCTTCTTCACCTCCTTAGACTCTGAATCTGTTCCATGTTCCAGTTCAGAGATTAGAGTTTTGGCTGCCAGTCGTGGATAGTGGGCCTTAAAAATAACAGACAATGCATGAGAAAACTTGATTACTGTGAGTCAATGGATATGTAAGGGAAAGTAGGCAGTGTATAGGGAGACAAGGTTTTTTCCAGCCTGTAATTGGCAGGGAAGAGAGGATAGACAATGCATGGGAAAGCCAAAGTTCTTAAAGCCCATAGGTGGTGAGCCTGAAGGAGATGGAAAATATAAGAAAATCAGAGCTCTGTCTGTTTGAGGATTGGTAAGCAAGGTTAGGCAATGCATGGGAAAAGAGTAACTCTTCCAATCTGTCCTTAGTGGGTTAGAGAAGATAGATGATGCATGAGGAGACCATTGCTCCACCAGTCTATGAATGGTGTATGAGAGAAGACAGATGATGCATGAGGAGACCATTACTCTGTCAGTCTATGAATGGTGTATGAGAGAAGACAAATGATGTATGAGGAGACCCTTGCTCAACCAGTCTATGAATGGTGGGTGAGACAATGTAAATGATGCAGGAGGAGACCATTCCTCTGCCTGTCAATGAATGGTGGATAAGAGAAGACAGATGATACATGAGGAGACCATTGCTCATCCAGTCTATGAATGGTGTATGAGAGAAGACAAATGATGCATGAGGAGACCATTGCTCAATCAGTCTATGAATGGTGTATGAGAGAAGACAAATGATAGTCTTTTGTAGACAAGGCGTTCAAGGAGTTTGGAGACATATGGGAGAAGGGAGATAGGACGGTAGTTGGAGGGTAGGGAGGGGTCCAGTGAGGGTTTCTTTAGGATAGGGAGAATTATGGCATGTATGAAATTGGAGGGGTATATACCAGTAGAAAGGGGGAGGTTGATTAGTTTGGTTAGGCAGGGGCTAGGGTGGAGGAATGGGCACGGAGTAGGTCAGAGGGAATTGGGTCAAGTGGACAGGTAGTAGATGGAGATGATGAGAGAAGAGAAGAGACTTCATCCACAGTAACAAGGCTGAGGGAGGCCAATGATGATTTACAGGTGGAAGAGGTGGGTATGGTTGGAGTGGCTCGGTGGGCAGAGACATCATGTCTGATTTTGTTAATTTTATCTCTAAAGTAGGTGGCAATGTCTTGGGCAGGGAAGGTTGTTGTGGGGGGAGCAGGTGTGGGGTTTAAGAGGCAGTCAGTTGTTGAAAAGAGGTTGTATGGGTTTTACTGTTTTACTATAGATTTACTATATTAAATTTGGCCTTTCCTCACCTCAAATGCCCCCTACCTCACAATCACTAAAAGTCAAACTACATTGTCCACTTTCGTCAAGAATGGGTAGAATTCAACATGTTTAGCACATTGGTTTTTGTAACACCAGTTGAGCCTTATGTGATTTGAGACCTGTTATATTCTGCCAGACTTTGTCTACTTTGTTACTTTGAAAGTAACACACAAATCACAATCTTCCCTGGCCTTACCTTTCCCTTTAGCTGAGCATAGACAATCGACTTTTGACCCTGGAAGATGGCAGTAGGGACATTGGACACGGCAATGGCTTCCATATTGGAAGGAAGGGTCCATGTGAGTGAGACATCCTTCACTGTGGGTTGTAAGGAGCACTTGAGTGCTCGAAGAACCTAGAGAGGTTGGTAGAAAAATAAATATATCTGACTTCAACACAAAAGTATCTATGGCATACAATAGAATGTTAAGGCTTTACATACCACTATGGAAAAATCTCTTTCGGATCATATAGATCTGGTAATCACAAGAGAGCTCAGCTTACAACAATAACATACAACAAGTTTATGTATAAGATAAAAGAAAAGAGTTTTTTCTAGATGATATTATCAGGAATTTTGGCCCAATCTTCTTTACATTTATTCTCCTCTTTTACTGCCATTCACTTGTAGAACTGCTGGAGTACTTGGAGTCATTGTCCTATTTAATGACCAGGTTTATGGTCAACTCATTTTGCCTGATTCATTAAAGCTCTCCAAGTCTGGAGAAAAAAGACTATCGTGGGTGAACTTGGGTAATCCAGCAAACCTGGCCCCAAATTGAAAACACATGACAACTAATAGCAAGGTTTGTTGGATCACCCAGGTTCTCCTGTGATAGTCTCTATTTTATGGTCTTGAACAGATTTGATAAGGTAGTCCCATTGACTGCAAAATGCTGAGGTTCTGTGGTTGAAAATCATCACCCCTCCACCGCAGTTCTTGAGAGTTGGTATGGGGTTTTGGTGCTGATATGCTGTATTTGGTTTTGTGCAATATGTATGAACATCCCTACATTGGTCTCATCTGTCCAAAGGGTATCAATCCAAAAGTCTTTGGAAGTGTTTTGTTCAGATAAAGCTTTGCAAACCCAGGAAGTTTTGCCATGTTCTTTTTACTGACACCCTTTAAAACAAGCCATACATCAGTTTTTTTAACTGTACCATCGTGAACTTTTTTTACAATTTTTCTAAGCACCATATGCTCTGACCTTGGAGTGAATTTTCTGGCACGTCCTCAACTGGGAAGAGTGATACATGTTTTAAATGTTTTCCGCTTATGAAAATTTTGTCCCACTGTAGAATGATGGACTTCAAAATGTTTGGAAATGTCCTTATATCCCTCCCATGATTGATGGGAAGCAACTTTGGCTTTTCTTTCATCATTGTTGATGCCTCCTTGGCATTGTGTTAGCATACACCAGATTACCCCAGACCAGGAAACTGCCAAAAGTTCTGCTTTTATAGAGTTGGGCTCAACTGTTGATGATCAGATAATCATTACCAGGGTAGCTCCGACCTTCTAGCCCATCCTTTATCACCCCATCAGAACCTCTGCCTCTCTCAGACCCACCCACCTACTTACCAACCACTCCCGTACCTTTAAATACCCGAACACCAATCTTGGATTTAAATTGGCTAGCAAGCAGCTGTTTGTTTAACCACCATTAAAAAAATTACCAATTCAAGTAATTAACAAACCAATATCCAATAAAAAATAAATGACAAATAAATAAATACATTTTACACTTTTGATATCAAACAACACTCTATTATTATTATTATTTTTATTATTATTAAACCGGGATTATATACCACCAACATATTACATTGAATATAACCTACCGTATTTTTCGGACCATAAGACGCACTTTTTTTCCTCCTAAAGTGGGGGGAAAATCAGGGTGCGTCTTATGGTCCGAATGCAGAGGTACAGGGGATGGATGCCGATCGGCGCCGCCTTCGCCTATTTTACTACACTGGTACAATTTGGTTCAGAATATTTTTTTCTTGTTTTCCCTTCTCTGAAAACCTGGTGCGTCTTATAGTCCGGTGCGTCTTATGGTCCGAAAAATACGGTAATTAGCCAACAACCTAATTCTTCCCTTTTAATAATACAGAACCATAACCCCAATATCCATAATGTTATCAAACTCCCACTTATACACCCAAACAACAACACCCAAATCTGCACCCAACAGTAATTTACTCTTCCAACATGTCCACCTTGGCCCCTAGCCGCGCAGCACCACCTCAGGAGCCCTAATCATCCGTTCACCATAAAGGAGGAGACCCCACCAAAGAGGATTCCCCCTGCCAAAATCCACCACTTTACCATGCACTGGATACTTGCCTTCCAAGACCCCAACCACTAAAATGTAACAAACTTTTAAATTATAATCATAACAGATGGGGGGGTGGCGGGAAATATTTCACTTCCAAAAGAGGGCCTTGCACTTCTTTCTAGCCCCTTTTAACTCCTCCTATGCCTAATCCCCTCCTACCTCACTCTCCACACTAGCACAGCCTCTTCTAGCCTTACTTCATTTTATTAACCCTTAACACCCCTGGGTTAGGCCTAGCACCCTGCCATGTAGGCCCTGCCCCTAAATTCTTACGGCTACGGGCCTCTCTATACATTTGATTGGCCTTACTGCTACCGATCCTCTTATAGAAATGGTACGGGTGTACTTTTTTCACAATTTTTCACACACTGCTTCTGCATTTTGATCTATGCTTTGTTCAATAAATAACCACACTATGTATGATGCAATTTGTTGTTGATCTTCTGAGGTTATTTTTACCTAATTTTAACGCCTGCTAAGGAACAGATACATTTTTTTAATGTATCCTGACCTTATACATGAAAGAAGGTTTCTTTTAATATGACTGTATGTATAAATTTGTTGTTTAAAAAGTATTTGTTGCAAAATCTGGTCTTGGTATTACTTTACCTTGGGTTGCATGCGGTCTTTGCCCGTAATAAACTCGAATGTTCCTCCTCCTGCTCGGGCCATGCCTTTAATGAGGGAGGTGGAGGCTCCTTCACCAATCCCAAATGTAAAACACCTGCAAAGGGGGAACAAGTTTTATTGACTCTCTGCATTTGGTGGTAAGTGTCGAAAAGAACCGAAAGCCCTCCAAGATTGGGCTATTCTGAAAGGCAAAGCTTTTCTTTCTGCTGGTTAAGCAGGCTATCATTGGGATGGGCTAGTAGAATGTATGGGGGACAGTGGGGTTTGATTAGTTTTGCATTTGTCTTTAAAAGAAGGTTATAAAAGACTATTAAAACATTGCCTCATCTCAGGGTGATTAGTCTCCATAGTGCTACACGGGGGATAAGTTGTATTCCTATTTATATTCAAACAGAAGCATGAAAGATTAATTACCGGTGTTTCTGAGCATTCTTTTTTACTTCATTAATCACTTATGCTGTGTTACAGACTTCTCTATCAGTGAAGACAAAAAGCTGGAGGGAGGACAAAGACAAGAAGTTTAGAAACAACACAACACAGAAAAGCTCAACATTAGATTCAGCTTAAAGTTTTTTGTAGGCTGTGTGACCCCATAATTCGAGTCCTCGGAAGTCTCCTTCTCTCAACTCAACACCAGCTAGTCTGCCAAATGTTTTACAGCCTCACTTACCTGTCGGGGCTGATCGGCTCTACCAGCTGTTTGGTAGATCTTTTTTAAGGGTTGGAGAATTTCTGTTCCTCCAAGGTTGGCATCCATCTTATTCACTTTCTTCATTGCTTCCTCCATGGATTGCTGGGTGTACTCCACACTCTCCCTGGAGAATAATAATACGAAGGAAGCATTACAAGGCTACTGCAACTCACATGGTGGTTGGGACTTACAGGACGTTTTACAGTTGGCTCAGGATACCTGACAAATGGATGTACACACATAGCAAGACACAATTTTCAGATGTGATGGGAAAATTCATCACCTACACTAGACTGCAGTTCTCTGATGTCTATTTATCAACTTACCCAGCACTCTCTGTAAAAAGCTTCCTCAATCTTGCATGCTGACTTTTTTTCTCTATACACATTACAAACAATTGTATGCAGAAGCCCATACTGTGTTTTCAAAGGTTCAGAACATTACCCGTAAGGATTCACACAAACTGCCGACAGCCCGATCTTCATACTTACGGGAAGAAAGCCTCAAAATGGGAACCAAAGCCATAGATGTTAAAGAAGCACCCAAGGGGTAAACTCTTCAATAGAAGAACCAGCGTCTCCTGAATGGGAAAGACAAGGAACATGGTGACTAAACTAAGAACTAGTGAAAGACTGGAATGCAAAAGTCTATATATTAAACATATAGGAATAGGGGTGGAAGTGATATGCCACAAGACTTTGTATTTGGCCCAACTTATTTGCTTTTCCCAATGCCTATAAATTTAAATAAAACAGGCATAAATTTACACCTCAAGGTCAAATTTAGTAATGGAAACTAATAACATAAATCCATGTGCACTTCAATCATTCAATTAAGTGTAAAGAGATTTGGAAAACACTAATGTGACGTATTATTAATATTATAATATATATTAATATTACAAAGTCCATAGTCGTGTCACTAGCTGTCCCTCAAATTAGCTCACAATCTAATGTCCCTACCATAGTCATATGTTATTATGCTTCTTCATGCTAGGTGACTTTTACAACAATTATCCCAATACACTTATTTTAAAATACAGTAGAAGGTCATTTTGGACAATTTGCTCACCTTGGCACATTGAATCCTCTGCGGAACATTTGGCCCTCTATTCATTGCACATTCCATACTGCCAGACCGGTCCACAAGGAAAATGAACTCGCCGCAATTAGACTGCTCCTGTCCAACTGGGAAACTTGGGTAGAAATTCAACATGGCCACCGACTCCGCCATAATGGACCCTACAGAACACAGGGAGAAAATAAAACTGGGAACAAAGACTGAGAACAGATTAATTTTACTCCAGATTATTCTGCAAAGCCTCTGAACTTTCTTTTATTGACTCCTATGTTGTTGTTACATAGATTATTGTTACCAACAAATATGTTTATCAACAGACTCCATTTAGGAATAGATATTATTACTGTTGTGTAATTAGTTTGTTACTTTGTAATATTTATTACAACAAATATGCAGTGATCTGTTTTGTGTACTTCTTGTAATACAATTTAGCCAATATATTGAAAAATAAATGGGGGAATGGACCAGAGAAGAGGAGAATGAGGAGGCAATGGGGTGGGGGCATTGATGAAAGGTGAGGAAAATGGATTATATCTTTGCAAGAAGTATTGGAAGGCATAACTAAAAGTCTTAGTAGCAGAAGTAAAGCCCCCACAACGATTGCTGGACTTCTCATTGGTAAGTAGTATGGTGGTTCTGAATTGTCTGGAAATCATGCATTGGCTCTTCCATAAAGAAGAAGTGAAGAACAAGCCTAGAGGTATGACCCCATACAGCGAGATTGAGCCAGCACCAGGTATCAGAAAGTTTCCTTGGGGTCAATCCAAACACTTGAATTACTTTTAGCAGTTGGCCCTGGAAAATCTTGGAACAGGACAAGTTTTTAGCCAGATATTAGAAGCCCTGGCTTAGTTAGCTTCTGCTTGGTCAATCTTACCAACACCAGTATAATTCAAAATGTCAATGATAATCTTTGGCATAATCAGTCTGAATGCAATATTTAAAATACTACACATATGTTAAAAAAGGTGTTTTTTTTAAAGAATCTGGATTTCAAATTTTTAAACCTTTACTCAATTTAGGTCATTTATTTGGGGGCCCAAACACAGGACTGGCCTTAATTGTTTGAGCCCTTGTTCTACTCCATCTAGTTACAATACCCTATCTCCATTTCTTGCTTGGTGCTATTCCTCCAATCTACACCATTACCTGCGTGCTCAGTTAGCATTGTACACATCCAAAGAGCTTCCACACTTTCTCAACACTAAAGTTTTAAAGAAAAATAACATACTGTTGATCCAGAAAACATCCGATTGTCCCATGGGATCAGGAAGGAACTTTTTTCTCCTTTAAGTGCAAATTGAACCAGGGTTATTTAAGGGATTTGTGCCTTCCTCTGAATCCACTATTTCTATAGGGTTTTATATCTGGCATATGTTTATTTCCCAAGTGGTTGAACTTAATGGACTTAATGGTCTTTTTTCACCCTGACTAACTATGTAACCAGAGATATTGGCACTGGAACTGTTGCTCCAGTTGTGCACATAGAGAGCATTTTGCACAAGCAGCAGCTAAACACTGACGCTTTGTACTTCACCTTCATACACAACACTCGAGAAACAAAGAGTACCTGCACACCTTTGCTGTATTTTTGTTCTTGGATTTGTTTTTTGGTGTGCAGAATCTGACAACGAGATCCATTTTTTCCCATTACCCAAGGTTTGTTCACAAATCACCATATTCAACTTGGCCATTATTATTTCCTGATGGACCTTACTGTACTCACACGGTGATTTATTTTCTAAGTAAAATAACTAAATATTTTTCTTTTTCAATCAGCAAGAATCAAGTGAAGCAATACATTAAACAAATATCTTGTAAATGTATTAAAAGACAATGTGCAAGACAAAGGAAAAAGAGCTAAATTGCTGTGCTCTCTTAAATATGGCTACTCAAGGTTATCACACTTCACCTGGCAGTTTTTTTTACATATGGGGGAACTATTTTTTTAAAAAACAGCAGAGGAACATCACTGCCTTCCTTATAATTTGCATATTTTGAAGTGAAACTTTGTGATCAATTTATCAGCTCCACATAAAGTTTGCAGTATTTGCATGGAAGAACTTTGATAGTGGACCCAAAGTACCATATGCAAATTGAATATTTATCCACAGTTTGGGACAAAAATGGATGAGAAGGAAAAAGCAGCTTGGTTTTTGCATAAAGAAGTGGTCACCATATGTAGCCAAACTTTGAGGCCATCATTGAAAATATGTCAACAAAATAAGAAGAACTGTGTTGTTCAATGAGCCTCAATTTGCATTTCCTCCACTCCCATTTGGATTTCATCCCAGAGACCTTTGGTGCATGAGCAAAGAGCATGGCGAGTGTTCTACTAGGATATCAAAGAAATGGAAAGAAGGTACCAGGGCTGGTGGAACTTTGCTTTTCTTTCTACAGCATTTTCTTACATGATTGGAAAACAATCGGTGTTATTTTTGAATTCAGCACCCCAAAAAAACATAATGAACAATTTATATATTGAAGATCATTAAATTTTGCAGCCCAGTGTAATGGAAAAATTGTGTGTAGATGCAACTCTATGGAATGAATAAGGAAGAGCACCCTACTGATGGTGATAATGGTGGCCCCAAGAGACAATGAGATTTGGGGTCTGACAGGGTTCATTTAAGTTTTGTTGTAATTTAGATTAGCAGCTTTTTTTTATAATGTGGTCAAACATTAACAACCTGGAGCATTTTCCCATCAATGTTTTTTTTCACCTGATGGGCTTGGTCCTGAATCCCGGGCTGTGTTTGTAGACCCAACCCCTGCTTCCACAATGACGCTGGGTTTGTTCACTTCCATATAATAAGCCAGCAATTCCACGTCTCGCTCAAACTTGTGCCCTTCTGCCAGTGACACCTACAAAGGTGAAATAATAATAACTGTTAACCTCTATAAGGTGAACAAAGACATCAAATGACTGCATTATTATAAAAATGGAACTCCTTTTTTTAAAAGGGGAACCCGAATGTGGTTTTGATACTGTTCTGCATCCCGCTCACCTTGGCGCAGGTCTTGTCACTATCCGTGTACACCAGAGGAGTGATGTTACAGTTGGGCTCGATCTTGGCGATCCCGTATGTCGATTGGAAGTGAGCATTCAGACTTAATGTATATGGGGTTTTACTAAATGGAACCTGTGGATATGTGGCTGTTCTACTCACATAATAACCTGGAAGAAAAAAGAGGAAATATCTCCAGTTGAGATCAGTGCCATTAAATGTCACCTTTTTTCTTAAGGATATGTTTAAGGGGAACCCATCATGGCAAAAAAATAGTAAAAATTGAGTTGAAATGCAATTACATGTATTACTTTACAGATTGTTTCCTGTGTGTGTCTCTGTGGAGCTTCTTGGATCCATGCTGTACATAAGGCCTTGACTTCTGCCAAAGTCAATTTTAATCCCTTCCTAACATTAAGCCTAGCCCATGTCTTACCCACCCATGCGAAACACCTAAATATCTGCCCCATTGCACAACACACAGCACTTATGTAGCATCATCTCTGCAATCGGTGTTTTCCTTATCCGGGTGCTTAAGCAGGTCAGACAAGGCAATATTAGATTAAACTGGTTTGAAGACCAACACATGCTACTTGGTGTCTGCACTTCAGATTACAATTTACAGACAGGTCAGGCTTAGTGGTCCTTTCATGAAAGCAAATCAAAGGATTACATTGAAAAAAAAAAATCAGTTTGTTTTCACCTTGTGGGGTGTATCTTGGGTTAAGGATGGCCGGCAGGACAAAACGCACAGCTCCATCTGCCTCCACGGGCAATCCCCATACATATTTCAAAGTGACCTCGGCCTCTTGGCCTGGAGGGAGATTCCCAACACTACAACTGAAGATGTCTGCCGAACTGTCATCTTCTTCCAAGAGAAATGCTTCCTTACCCCGGCTGATGGCTTCATCATAGGTTTTGTGAGCCTGGAGAAGACATTTATAATGCTGAAGGTTAGATGTGTAACTATGGCTAAAACCCAATTCAGTATCAGTTCTTGAAGCTGTGAGGGCTGCTTATGTGCAGATTAGAGGACCTGTTAAGATAGATCACAATCATTGGGGAACAGTGGGATGTATGTGACCTGACCATTGCATCATCATGATGAATACAAAAAGGAACAAGAAAGGACAAGATACATAAAGACCCTGGGAGACTGAACCACCAAGAGTCCAGCGTGGACAGGTGTATTTGCAAGAAATAGGTGGAAGATGGAATTACTCCTGTTTCCATGCTTCTTCTTCTCTATGGCTACCTCCACTATAATACTTGGTAGGTACTTAACATTAGAATTAAAGGATTGCATTTTAGGTAAAATGACCAGGATGGCTTGGTTCAGACTATGGCATCATCTATCCATCATCCAGCATTTGTAAAAAAATTTGTGACCCAGTGGACAGTAGTGCGGAGAGCATATTTACCCCTTGTAGTTCAGTTTCCCTTTGCGAGGTGGGGACTGGTCTTGCCACGAGAGTGACAGTGACTTGCAAATATTTTATCATATCTCTACGTGGTAATGAAGCCATGGTTCATAAAAATAAAAGAATTGATGATTATTTGTGAAATACTAATGTTCTCTGTTACAATAAAATAGGCAGATTTTTAAACTGGGAAGCATATTGATGATCACCCCCACTTCATCCAAACTTATAATTAAGGCTTTATATTTCTCTATGATAATGCATTCCTCTTCCCCTGTATGTATATATAAAGATTTAAAGAAGTTCACTAGATCAGGAAACAAAAGTGCCTAAGATAGCATCAGCACTGTATAGGAACTTTGTGCCACTCTTCACATCAATCCTAATACCCCTTTAGAATCTAATTGATTCCAACTCCAGGCTGGGACGTTAAATTCTGAAACGTTGAATTTTCTACAAATTAAGTATCCTGACTTAGCTTCAACTCCTTCTATTCAACCATTAAATGGATAAATGTCCCTTTGTGGGTATTTTACCCACTGACCCAGCAATAGGAGTGCTCTACAAGGATTCAGGCAAAAAGGAGTCTGACCCAATGATTTTTCCACAAGTTTGAACATTCCGTAATATATAGAATTTTAATTAAAACCATAAAAATATGATTGTATCTCTTAGAAAAATTTAATGTTCTAGTAAGTTTGCCATCATTACCTGCTTCTTCTCCTGGAGCTCGGCTATAATGATCTTCCCTTCTATTGTTGCACTCAAGGCTGTAGACGGCAGAGTCTTCATCCATGGGGAAGACAAAGGCCGCTTCCACCGCCTTCTCTTCCTTGTTCCTATACTTGAGAGTCGCCGATACATCTGCCACAAATCCCTTCACCTGGACGTCCACCGAGATTCCCTGCAGAGGAACTAGACACACATCGGAGAATTAGAATGAAGTCTGGGAAAGAAGGCGATTAAATTGACTTGTTTAACGTAGCATGGTTGTTGGTGCCAGATTGACTGATCTGAGTATTTTGGAAACTCCCGATCTGTTGGCATTTTCACATGACCATCTCTAGGGTTTACAGAGAATGGTCTGAAAAAGGGAAAATAACCGATGAGCTGTAGTCTTTTGGGTGAAAATGCCTTGTTGATGCCAGAGGAGAATGGCAAGACTGGCTCAAAATGATATAAAGGTAACAGTAACTCAAATACCCACTCATTGCAACCACTCGGGAGACCACATTGGGTGCCACTCCTGTTGGCCAAGAACAGGCTACTGAAGCTACATTCCACAGGGGAACACCAATTGGACAAGGCAAAAGTCAAAAAATATTTTCTGGTCTGAGGAGTGTTCTGCTTCTGCTGAAACATTCAGAGAGTAGCGTAAGATTTTGGCCTTAACAACTTGAAAACCTGGATCTGTCCTACCTTTGTATGAATGATTCAGGTTGGTGGTGTAAGGGTGTAATGATGTGGAGATTATTGTATTCCCAAACAGACTTTAACACTAAATGAGAAGTGTTTAAATCCATCAGTCTAAGTCTTGCCGAAGTTCAGTCCATCTTTTGACGGCTACTTCTAGCAGAATAACGCATATCACAAAACTCAGAATGTTTCAATCTGGTTTCTTGAACATGACATTGAGGTCATTGGACTCAAGTGGCCTCCACAGTAACCAGATCTCAATCCAAAACAGCGCAATGTGGCGGAATGAAAGATTTGCATTGTTAGCTGACAAATCTGCATTGACTGCATGATGCCATTATATCAATATGGACCAAAACGCCCAAGGAATGTTTCCAGCACTTGAACTGTTGAATCTATGGCAAGCAAAATGATGGCAGTTGTGAGGGCAAAGGGGGTCAGTACCAAAGTGGTAAGTTTGTGTCTATATATAATAAATCTGATATGGGATCTTACTATTTAAGGTCAGCATGGAAATCAGACAACTCTGCTTGCAGAATGAGATGGTAATGTAATCCCGCATTGCTTGTACACTCACCTGTCTGGTGGGATTTCATAATGAGAAGGCCATAACTCGGAGGAGGTGGCATTATTAAAGATTATCTGATGGGAAATTAAAAAATAAGTGTTAGATTTATTAAATGCAGCCAATGTGGCACAATATAATTTATTCCAATCTATTCCCCTTTACCTATTGCATTCCATGTGTCCTCTTTCAAAAAGTCAGACAAAGCAGCCCTGGCCATCCTTTCTCTCTGTATATGTGCAGGGCCACTAACAGAAATTTCTGGGGTTCAACTCTCTATGTCTAAAAGTTCCAGCATTGCAAAAGTCCGTCATGGGGGAACGTTATTCACTGGGGATGTCGGGTTCTGTCACTGAGGTCTGTACTGGGGGTCTGTCACTAAGATCTTCACTAGAGATCTCTTTAACTGTCCCCTTTCAAACCATACCCAATAATCAGTGCTATGTAGCGGTGGTGAAGCAAGGTACAAGAAGAACTTGACTCTTCACTTATACCCGGCTGCCTTGCTATATAACCTGACACTCCACTTGCACCTATCCTTTCTGGCTAACCATGTGCAAGTAAATGGTGTTGGGTTAATTGCACGTGAGCCAGGTTAAGCCAGGTCAAATGAAGCCTTAGCCTGCGCCGTGTTCTCTTGCTTCCTAGTCAGGTGCAAGCGGAGGGTCTAAAATAAACTAACAAAGGAACCAGATGCAAGTGCTAGGTCTGGGCTATCCAGCAAGAGACTTAGATGCAAATAAAGGTTGACCTTCCACTTGTACATGGCTCCCTTACTGGCCAGCCTAGACCAAACACTTACACCTGCGTCTCTTGCTGGTTAGAACTGGAACCTTCACTTGCACCTGGCTAATCAGGTCCAGGTGTAAATGGAATGTCCGGCCAGCTAGCAAAATAGCCAAGTGCAACTGAAGGGCCAGGCTCTACTTGCACCTGGATTATTTAGTAGCAAACCAGATCTTTCACTTTCACTTGTGGGCAAAAACTGTGTGCTGCTATATAGCACTAAGCATTGGTTTAAAATGCTGAAGTTAAATAGAACTCCAGTAAATATCTCAGTGACAGACCCCTAATGCGGATCTTATTGAAAAACCCCAGTAGTAGACCCACTAGTGTAGACCATAGTGACAGACCCCAATGCAGACAGAACTCCCCCTTATGTCAGATCTCTTAGTGACAAAACCTCATTGTAGACCTCAGTGCAGACTCCCATTTGCAGACCTCTGTATCAGACCACCATTTACAGATCTCAGTACAGATCCCCAGTGACAGACTACAGTAGCAGACCCCCAGGTAGATCTCACACCCCGGTGCAGATGTCAGTACAGACCCCCAGTGACAGATATCCTAATTGCATACCCCCAGGCTGATCTATGCTACAGACCCCAGGACAGACCTCCAATGCAGACTTCAGTACAGATGCCCAGAAGGACCAGAGGAAGCCCTAACATATATGCTGTGCTGCAGGTCTGCCTTTGGCTAGAAAACGAAAGCCCGATCTAATCAGGGGTCTAAATCAGGGGTTTAAGGTTTTTTTTTTTATCTTTTGTCTCTGCACTGCTGATCTCTATAAGCTTACTTGCAGCCACTTTCTGTCTACATAAACCTTAATTGCAGATGGTGACAAGACCACTTAGGCCACAGGTAATATAATGTGCCATGGCCACTAGGGGCAGCATTTGTAAATATACCACCTGCAACAGTTTGGCCTCTGCACTTCAGTCTTAACTCAATCACCAGGATGCACTGCTGGTTCCCTGATAAGCAAAGCATGGATTGCACAGCACTTCCTAGGAATTGTAGTTTAGACTGAAGTGCACACTAGCTAATAAGATATAATTCTGTTTCCATTCCATCTTAGATTGTAAGCTCTTTGGGGCAGGATCCTCTCCTCCTCTTGTCCTCTCCTCCACTATCTGTATCTGTCATTCATTTGCAACCCCTATTTAATGTACATTGCTGCGTAATATGATGGTGCTATATAAATATTGTTTAATATTAATGACAATAATAACAATAATAGTAGTAATTCCATATGAAACTATACTTATTTACCTGCTGCCTTGCTGTTGTGTTCCCTGTCTGTTTCTCTGCCTGCTGCTTCAGGATTCTTCTGAAGATTTTTTTCAGATTCTTGCAGTGGTGAGATTTCTACTTTACTTTGTTCCTCTAACAGCAGAGCAAAGAATGAGGATATAAGTTGTAAGATTTCCTCTTGTGTTTTGCCTCTGGCCCCAGGAAAAAGAATGAGGAAAAGGAGATTTGTGTTACTTACCGTGGCACGCAATGCTCCTTGGCACCTAGAAGTTGCCAGTCGGTGCCTGGTAGCTGTAAATGTCGGGGGATTTTTCCAGTCTCTGCAAGACCTTTTTTCCCACAATTTTTTTTTCCAATAAATTGAAACTGGTTGAAAATTGAACCCCTGGTTGTTACATCCAAAAAAACAAAAATTAGCAATGGAACCACTGTTTCATTTTTAAAAAATTGCAATCGGGCATTGAGTTGTATTGCAGAAAGTGACAGGTCCCATATGCAATGAAATGTATTCACGGACTAATCGCTCCTTTAAATTGTCATGTGTGGCTCAGCATTGGTTGGCATGAAACCCGGCAATCCTGGATTATGAATGAATGAACTCCCTGCTCATCCCTACTACATCCTGGTGCCGCTAATATGATGTGAACATATATTATACTATACAATACATACATATTACAGGTGACAAAAATAACACATTTACAGGTGGATCCCTCCGTGATACTAGCTGAGTAAGTCCCGTGTCGTCCCATCTTTCTTCTTTGCCCCATGGTAAACTGGACACTGAGCGCCAACTTCTTCCTCTTCCTATGGGTTCTTCTATCTACGTCATGCTTCCAAATGAAAGGGCCAATCTCACTGCACATGCAAAATGAATGTGCAGAAGGAGCAGCATAATGTAAGTATCCCAGGAGGTAATAGGCTTCCTTTTTAGTCATTACCGCTGAAGCCATAAAGACAGAAAGGAAGGATTTTCCCCTTCAAATGTTAAAAAAAAATCCCTTATATAAAGGGTTATAAAGTAAAAAATGTGATTATAGGTCTGCTTTAACTTGAACTTCTCCCTTAATTCTGTGAACGTGAGTTGTCTCTTTTCAGAAGGATTTTCGCTATTTCTAACTGTCATGCTTTGGGAGACAGGACCATTCGGGGGCGCTACAGCTTGCACTGAAGTGGTATGAGCCCTGAGAAGGGCCAAGGTGCAGAGTCAAAGCAGTAACCAGGTTTTCTCCAGAGCCCCTAGTGGTGAGGATGTTGCATTGCTGGTTACTGCCAGGCTGCGGTCCTTGGGCACACGTGGGCAGGATGATGCACAGTACCAAATCACAAGGAAGAAAATTTGTCAAGGAAAGCCGGGGTTGAAGCAGGCAGCAAGCAAGAAAGGGCAGGAACAAGCCAGGGGTTAATTGCCAGGGATCCAGGGGACAGACACCAGTCATACAGGGGCCACTGCAGACACAGGGAACACAGGAGACACTAGAAGCAACAGGAGGCACAGGAATGTCCACAGACAGAGAGGAACACTGGAACAGTACAAGGGAATAGGCTGGGAAATAACAGACTGGGCAACAAGGGTTAACACAGGAAAACACTGAATTAGCCAATGGGTGTACAGGAAATGCTCAGCAGAGCTAGGGGGCTCAGCACTAGTGGGGACACATTGCATGAACGCTGAGTGCTGTGTCTGAGCTAGCTAAGTAGCCAGGGATGATAAAGAGGAAATTTCCTGATTGACCGGCGGGTGGGGCAATACTGATTAAATCTGGAAGAGATCTATATATATAACAATGTGGACAATTTCTTTTTCTCCATCAAATTCATATCACATCCCCATTTTAAACAATTTGAACAAATATAAGTGGATAATTTTGGGACTTTTAGGGCATTGAATCAATCAGAATATGCATATTTCATAGACATAATATAAAAATATATAAATATAAACATAATAAGATTTAATTCTGGAAGAGCCCACCCAGGCTCAGAACTGCCCGCATGCACAGGAGGCATCGCTTTAGGGAGGAAGAGGTAAGTGTGACCCTAACAATTCATAGTCCGCATTGCCTTTCACAGATGTTTGCACTTTTGGAAGTATTTTTGCATCTTGGGTCCTATCAGATGATTTCTTGTTCATGTTTCCAATGTTTGCACTTCCTTTTGTGGCTTCAATAAAATTTATTGTCACTTAACACATGCCATATACTTAGTACACTTAACACACGCCATATCCGTACCTTCACAACTGTACATGGACATTGGAACATTGAACTGGGATGTTCTATTACATCTCAACAATTAACGGCAATCATTTCAAGGCCAAATCTGTTGCATCATTTCCTAGATATTGATGGCAATAATGTTTTTCATACAGATTTTAGTGGCTACGAAAAAAAAACTTTCAAGCTATACTTTAAATTAAAAACTTGTTTTCTAGTTTCTATATTTTGTAGTAACATGACTGTTTTTTAAACTTATTGTAAAATGCCTTATAATTCATTTTCATGCTATGCCTAATACCACGAAGTCTAAAAAATTATTGAGTCTTCTTGCAGTTTTCATGTTTATTTACTGACAAGCTTGCTGCTAGGAGAAAAGAACAGAGAACTCATCACTTTGCTGCTTCTCATTTTACTGCTCATTCCGTTTTGGGGTGGATCCAGGAAGTCTATCAGACTGAGGACATCTACTGGCAGGAAAAAGTGCTGCAGGAGAAATCTGTAAACTAAAGATGAAAAATGTTAACTCTAAACTGAATACACTGTTTCAATTGTATGTCTTTTTTTGTTCAGGTATATCACCTTTATATTACAAGAATCCTGGAGTTCAGTTAGTTATTAGAATATGAAGAATAAAAAAGTGAAGCTGAGAAACACAAGGCAAGCAGCAGTCAAGGTGATTGCCTCTATTTGGTGTTCCTGGGATTTGTAGTTCTTCATCCAGGTACAAGTTGTCAGATTCTGCAGGTAATATTGTTGCAGGAAATGGAGTTTGTTTTGCTGCACAGATTTCTATCCATAGCAGTGCAGCTCTAACTGATGCCAATGTCTGGCTGCAGCTGCACCCCCACCCTGCTGCATTGGGCATCACACAGAATCCCAGCTGGCATAGGAAGACAAGGAGTCTGCACTGACATAGGTACAAAATATGAAATCAGTAAAAGACATTGGAAGGAGAAACATGTAGAATAGAAATGCATGAAGAGAGCAAAGCCTCAAATCTTATTTGTCATGTGATGTATTACTATTGATGATTTATTTAGTAATAAACAATGCGAAGGATTTATTAAAGATCATTCACTTTGCAAAGGAAATTTCCACTCAGCTATGCACAAGCTTTGCATATTACAAAGAGGAGGGTTTTATTTTTGCAATTTTCTTGCATGATTAATTAAAATCAGCACCTCATTCATAAACAGATTAGCAACTCCTTTGTTTTTAATCTGCAATTAATGGGAAATTGCTAATTGCAAGATTTATGTATATTAATATATTGGATATAGATGTTAATGGCTGGGCACCAAGTTATCATTTGCTTCAAGTGGAACTATAATTCCCCATTATATATTTTTCCTGAGCTTTGCCCTCAAATCTCTCCACAGTCATTGTCCCAATTACTTTTCTGACCTGCTAGGATAATCCCCCCCTAGCCCCTCTCTTTGCTCCTCCAATGACCTACTAATGACTTCCTTACTCATAACCTCTTCACACGCATGGCTCCAAGACTTTTCTAGAGCTGCCCCCACTCTCTGGAATGGTCTTCCTCGTCCTATTCGGCTTGCTCCTACTTTCTGCTCATTTATTTGCCAGGTATCCTCCTCCGGCAGCAAAAGTCCCTCGGGTAAGGTTATGGGATCACTTGTCTCTTCTGTAATAACCTGTCTAGATTTTTTCCTTTCAATTATTTTTAGTCTTTATTGAAGAAAACAAAACAATATATTTGTTACACTTGGATGAACAATACAAATCTTTAAAGAGAAAATAAAAAAGGATTACAATATTAAATATGTATACCTTAAAATATACCTAATACCTGCTTTTTGATAACCCCCCCCAAAAAAAACATAATGTTATATTAAAAGTAATAGGAGAATCATAAACATCCTAAAATTATAAGAAGTTACTTCAAATGATTGTTTTAATCTCTCTTTCACCTCCCTTGGTAGCGTGTCAATAAAAGATTCCAATGTCAAAAGAAGCGTTCCATGTATTTCCCCTTATCCAGGAAGGTCTCCACCCAATCGGGTCACAAGTTTTTATTTTTGAAGTTTTAGTTCTGCGGTGACCCCTTTTTCTTTGCACATGCAAAACACTTTTTAACCCTACTAGATTGTAAGCTCTTTGGAATGAGTCCTCTTCTCCTCCTGTGTCACTGTCTGTATCTGTCTGTCATTTGCAACCTCTATTTAATATGTTGGCGCTATATAAATTCTGTTTAATAATAAAAATAATAACCCAAAAATATATATTTCTTTGACAGTAACCCATTGAACTTTTTTTATATCAGGGAAGTTCAAGTTTTTTTTTTAATAAAACAAGGTACAGATGAGGGTGAGTCAATTTAATCGATTTCAGCCCCCCAAATTTTTGTATTGTGCTACTCAATATATAGGCAGCTCATATAATTCACCGAGTGCTTTGGAATCATTTCTCCTGACTCAGCAATATATTATCCATGTGTGCCAATCCTTGGCTTTTCTATGTGTGCGTATGCTACACATGTTTCATTCATGTTTCATGTATATGAGTGCCTGGGGATGAAAAAAAGATTTTTTTTTTTTTAATTAGTATTTATTAATGCATTTGCTACAAAAAGTGCCACTGTAGCGGTCTGTGATTTCGAAAGCGGACCTATCACCACATTTTTTTACTTTATATGAAAAAGTTGATGACATGTGTTGTTCTTTTTTGTCTTTTTTTTTTTCCTAGACATTTAGAAAAAAAAGACTCCTCCCCTTCTGCTTTTACTGCCGTGGCAGTAAAGACTGAATAGGAAGCCTGCAGCTTCCTGGGATACATACGTCACTAATCCCAGAATGCTGGGGGCTGCTTTCTTTACGCATGTTCAATCTCATGCAATCGCAGAAGGGACCTTTATTATTATTATTAATATTAATATTAAACACGATTTATATAGCGCCAACATATTACGCAGCGCTGTACATTAAATAGGGACTTTTCCCACAATGTAAAAATAAGTGCTGATCTAACGCAATGGCAGTGGGACCGGCACTTTTTTTTCTTGTTGCATCTTTTTTGGATGACATAAGCGGAAGCAGGAAAAAGATTAATGAACATGGTGGCACCTGTTGGTTCTAAAACAAAGAATCCAGGACAGCACGGGACTGATTGGAAGCCAATTGTGTAGAGTAGAGGGCTCTGAGGAAGTAAAGGTCGTTTTTTTAATGATTTTTTTCACTTTAAGGATTCTTTAAAGTGGGTTCAGGAGAAAGCTGCATTGTTAAATTAAACTATGATGTTATATTAATATTAAATTATGTTATATTAAAGGTGAACTATTTTCAAATATATGATTCACTCGCCTGACTGTGACCAGCAAGATTCATCCTCTCCCGTGCCGACCTTGTCAATCAATACAAGCAAGAATGAGTTCAAATGGTTAAAAGTGAAAAACCTTTAAAAAAAAAACATGTATTGTATATGACTGATGATCCATTTTAAGAAGTAAGCAGACCCTGCAGCAAGACACTTGATTTCAAAATAAGACATGAATATTCTGCATTTAATTTGTAATTTTAATTTTTTACCCTTCTACTGAAATGGTGGACATTGCACTGGATGTGATGTCACTAGTACATATAGGGCTGTATTTGAAAATGATTCCCATCAATCCGCCTGTATTTTCCTTTACAGCCATTCCAATCCCTATACAGGTTGACAATCGAAAATCCGTCCATCGATAATCTTGTTCTTTCAGTTTTCCAGCATAAAATTCAAATCCCATTTTCAATACAGGGACTGTAGTACAATGTTTGGCCACTAATGTTTTGATGGCACTGTTCTGCGGAAACAGGCATTAGGTCCTGCTTGCCAAACTAAATACACGTTGAGACGTCCCTGCTCCTTGGAACTGTCCCAGATGTCTGCAGTGCTGCCTGTGTGTGGAGGTAAGTTCACCTCACGTCCGGAGGTTGCCGTATGTTTTTATTGTCAACCTTTACATTGCTCATTTACGATGCATAATAGAACTAAGATTCATTCTGCTATTCAGTGGCCAATTATCCAAACAGCACAGCAGTCACAATACTGTATCTTCCAATAAACTGGTGAATCTTGGTGTTACTGACAAGGGAATATTTAACCAATACACCCCAGAGTATTCCCTTTCACTCCTTTCCTTACATATACATTAAAGCTAATGATGGTCATTTAAATGACCAGCACAGACAGTAGTTTGTAATTTAATAATAAAATCAACTCCAACATCTTAAATTTGGCAGCTTACAACCTCCCATCCCCTGATTACAACAAAATAAATAAAAAATAAAAATGAATACTTAAAGCGTACCTTAACTCAACATTTTTACTTTACATAGAAGGGTAGACAAACCTCCTAAATAAAGTAAAAATGTTGTTGTTGCCTTTTGCAACAAGAGTGCAACATGGTGATCAAGACTTATTGGGAGCGCAGAGGCTCTGGCTGCTTCTTCTGCTCATGCTCTGATCTCGGACATGCGCCGATGGGGCATTTTTCCACCAAGGTGAAAGAAGTTCGGATCTCACGCATGATGGTAAGATTGTGTCTCTTTTATTTCCCTTTCACAGCAGCTACGTGACCACATCTCACACCTGCACAGTGCAAGATCGGGTGACGTAGAAAGAAGACCGAAGAAGAAGACGAAAGAGAAGACAGAGGAGGGGACGGAGAGGAATTCCAGGATGCCCCATGACCAGATCGTGGCAAGGAGCCGCCCAATTAAGGGGTTTGTGGGATTAAAAGTACGTCATTTTTTTTTTATTTTTAGATTAGTCCTGCTTTAATTTATACTGAAAGATTTGGCAATGGATCTTCTCTTGTGAGCACCCGTTAACTTACAAAAGCAAGGCATGGATTTACCTGAAATTGGTTATTTACAGAACTGTATGGTCTCATAAAAAATGAAAAATAAAAAACCACATTTACCTTAAATCCCGCAGATATGTTGGCAGGTTTCTTCATTTGGGTCTCGCCTTGTCCCGGTATCCGTCTTCCACACTGCACAGGCACAAGATTGGGTGACGTAGATGGTGGAAACAATTGCCCATCTCACTGCGCATGGTTTGCACAGAAGGAGCAGCCAAAAGCCTCCTAGGATGTGTCATGTAGGTGTCCCGGGAGGCTTTGCGCTTCCATTCTGTCTTGATCGT
>NC_092863.1:104316195-104332147 GCF_032062135.1 Pyxicephalus adspersus | reverse complement strand
AACATTATGATATGAGTGTTGTGATGGATGAGTATCTGATCCTATAATGTACAGAATTAATAAATTCAGTTTCTCATTGATCCTGTGTTGTCTGTTTTTTAGATTTCACTCTCCCCATGGTAGCCCCGGCTTTGGTCCTGCTGATCTCACTGCAGAATGCAGATGGGTCCTGGGATTCCAGGCTACAGCTCACTTAAATCCTTCAAATTCTTGGGGGCTTGGTTCCCCCAAAACTAATATTTTACTAGAATTTAGTGGAAATTGCAAACCTCCTGTTTCTTCTGTTGTTTAGATTTCTGTCCTGAGTTCCCAAGTTTTCACTAATGCTATGCCGGTTGGGGGGCTCCAACCATCTCTGTACTGAGTTCCCAGGTCTGTACACCTGGTGCACCAATTATGAGGGGTTCTTATTATGACTGCATTAAATTCCCAGATCTATGCATCTGTGTACAAATGAGAGCTTCCTGATACACCTGCTGCTTCTTATTACGAGGGGATCTACCCATACCTGTGTTGAGTCCCAGGGTCAGTATACCTGCTGCATCCATTGTGAGACGTCCCCACCATCCCTGTTTTGATTTCCTCAGTTTGTATACCTGCTTTGCCTAATATGAAGAGCTCCCACCATGCCTGTGCTGATTTCCTTGGTCTTTATACCTGCTGTGCCCATGATAAGAGGTTTCTTGCATCCTGGCACTGAGTTCTTGGGTCTGTTAACCTGCTGTGCCCATTATGAGGAGCTCCCATCATCTCTTTAATGAGTTCCTAGGTCTTTGCACCTTCTCTGCCCCTTACCGGGAGCTTCCATCATTTCCATGCTGATTACTGGGTTTGTAAACCTGCTTTACCCAATATGAAGGACTTCCTCCAGGGTTGAATTACCAAGATACTTTTGTACAGATTAGCAGTTCTTACTCTTGTGCAGCACGTCATTCTCCAATGACAGGTGAACTGTAGCTTTCCTGTCACTATAGTCTTGTAGTGCAGTGTCTGTGCAATGTTCTGCCATTCAATGTCTCATTAGCTCCAGTCACTTCTGTGTCGTACTCTGTATATATTTAAATAGTTATATGTTTAGCATTTTTATTGTTGCCATTTTATTGTCATTTTGACTTGGTCATTTTAAAATAAGCTTGCAAGCCTAAAAAGTGCGGGCACCCCTGCCCTGGACAATGAGCCTTATATAATAAAGCTTAATATGAATGGAGAAGATTATTCGGGTTATCATGGGAGAACCTGGGTGGTCTAGCAAACCAAAGATCCATGAATTTTCAGTAATCCAATCCAGTTTGCTGGCTCACCCAGGTTCTCCCAGGATAGTCTATCTTCTCCAGGTTTATAAATCAGGTCCAATAGGTCCAATTAACCGTTGTATTGAGGAGTGGAACCCCAAGTTATAAGAATACTTTGATCTGGAGTTTAACTTTAACTTTCCAAGGTATACGGTGATGCACAGGTATCCTGTTACCGGTTTATGGATGGTACAGATGGATTGCTGGCATATTGCTGCTCACTGCAGTTAAAGCAGACAAACAAGAAGAAGTGTATTGGATCCTGTAATATTCCTCTTCTATCTCTGCTCCCTCCTCTCCTCCCACAGGCAGCTGATACACACAGAGACAGACATTACCAGCAGTGACTTTGCACAGATCTCACACTCCCAGCACTGCAGAAACAGCAACACAGGGATCAGACAGAACTTACTGTCACAGGTACCAAATACATTGCACATGTGCTCTATATATTGCATGTTCAGGTTATGGGTGATGTGGGTGTAATATGTATGTATTGTACATATGAATGTATGAATTGTACATCAGTAGTCAGAGTTGCTGGGATTTCTGATGTTAAAACTTAAGAGCTAACTAAGTTACCTTTTAACAAATTATATACAAGAATTTGGAATATTGAATTGTGGATGTACGGGTGGACTTAAACTATACTATACGGGTGGACTTGTATAACCAACCTGCTCGGTGCCCTTGTGATCATCTTGTGTCCTCCTTTCTTTACTTATATGGGTTGGATTCACCTGTTGAAAAGAAAATGATGGTTGTTGATGTAAGCTCTTCAGGGCAGGGTCCTCTCCTCCTCCTGTCACTGTCTGTATCTGTCTGTCATTTGCAACCCCTAATGTACAGCGCTGCGTAATATGTTGGTGCTATATAAATCCTGTTTGATAATATTATTGCCCCAACAAATGATGACAAGGGCAACAGGTGGAAATATACAAAATATAATATCATAATAATTGGTGCATGTTTTGACAAGGACTAATGTGAGCTCGTAATGGTCATGTAACATTCTGATTGAGAATAGTAAATTATTGTGAATTAGGATATACAATTGTGTGCTGATATTTTTTGGATACATTTAATAAAATGTCAGCTTTTTTCTCCCCACCTGACTCATCCAATTAGATGATATGAAAATGGGCACTCCCTGCGGTAAACTGTGCCTTGTGACGTCGCTTTTTGGAACTGTTACTGTTTTGGAATTTCGTACATATCCAATAAAGATGAGTTTTTGCATTTAATTAAGCAGTACCTGTCTGTTTTGTGTCTTTCTTTAACCCTTACTGACAATTGCAGTACAAAAATATATTGAGTTTTAGATTACATAGGGAAGTTTTACATCTCATTCGTTTTTTTGGGCTGTCTGGATCCGAGTGGTTGCTCTTGGGCTGCAAATTTCGGGGTGTACAAAACCAGAACGTGAAATGAGTGATCAAGCACAGCGATTGGAACCAATAGGTGCACTGTGGCAAAAATGTGCAAAGCTGTTGAATATGAAGCAATTTTAAATGGATTATCTTTAAATATCATTTCAGCCTTTTCATATTGAGCCACTCTCAAAATAAAGAAGGTTTACTGATGGACCACCAAAATGTGAATGGGGGTTCTTTGGTACACCAGCCAAATCTGGTGCATAGATTAATAAAATTTAGCTGCTGCTCCAGAATCCAGAAAGGTTTCTGCCCAAACGGTCTGGCCCAGAAAAAAGGTCATTTACTTACATTGGGCATGTTTGTAACTAAGAACTTACAAATGAAAACCTGGTTAAGATTTTTTCTGATTTACTCAATCATAGTTTGGGGGTTCAGATCTGCACAAGGGATATGCACGGTCAGGAGAATGGAATGAATCCCATAAAGAGCTCGGTGGAGCAGTCATAAGGAAAATTGGGTGGCAGAGTCTCCACTTGAAGCATGGAGACATCATTGGCAAAATTCCAGTAGAGTCTAGGAAGGCCAAGCCAGGCAGTTCTGATGATAGGAAGGACACAATGACAGGTGGTTACCAGAAGGCCAATCCACTACTGGAGAGAGTGTTCCATCCCATTTATTATAGAGTAGAAGCTGATTGACAAAAAAAAATCATGGCTAAAATTCTAAATTCTGGAAATAAAGAATGCCTACTGATAAGGAAAGTGGCTTGGTCATTAAATAAATAAGTTCTGAAATGACCATTGACCGCCAGAATGTGAATTGGGTTCGTTGGGGACACCAGCCAAACCTGGTGCTTAGCAAGTAGGCTCTGATCCTTAAAGTTTGTTGCTGCTCCAGAATCCAGAAAGCCTTCTGCCCCAAAAAACTGGTCCAGGAATAAGAGCTGAATGGTATAGGTAATTTTGGTATAGGAGAGGCACTTTGTGAACCTAGGGGAGCCTCCTCCTGGTGCCCTGAACAAGGCTTTTGGGTGCTTGAGAAGGGAATTTTTCTTGTGATGAGCAGTATATCCAAAAAAACAGGCAAACATTTTGTGCATGATGATGTGCATTCTCAGAATCTGGAAGCTTGGGCCAGTTTTTGTCTATGGGTGCCATAGGAGGTTCAAGAGACTTTGATGGACTGATGGGGCAGGACAAGCTGGCTTTGAAGGAGAAGGGTCAATAGAGTGTAATTGTAAGCTGCATAGTGGCATCCGGGTTTTTTTGCCAGATGGTAAAAAAAAACTGTATTAGTAAACATGGAGACTTGACGCAGGCTATAGCTGGTGAAGATTGGATACAGAGGGTAGTGGGATATAGTCTGATAAAGGCAAACTCTTGGCTGGATCGAGTCACATTCAGTAGGGCCAGTGAAGGGCACAGAGCCCAGCATCTGTCCAAGGTGGCTTTTGCTAAATCCGGAAAGATGGTAATGGAAATTGCTTCAAAATCAATAGTGGAGGAGGAATTGAGTTTATCCAAAATGGTGACCTTATCTGTGTTATAGTGGATATGGCTGATAATTAGGGGTGAGTGAGCGAGATTTGTAAGTTTGTTCTCGCAGCGAATCGGGCCGTTTTTGCTTACCGAACATTTAAGCGAGAACGGTCTTGTAATTTGCCATGAGGTCCTATTCTCGCCTGAGGGAAAATGCGGGGGGCGGGAATGACGTGGCAGGGAGCGAATCACTTGCTCCAAGAATGCACAGCAAGGCCCAACAGCCCAATCAGGGGAGATCTGAGCACAGGCATATATACAAGGAAGGAGGGAGGGGTTAGTCACTTCATCTTGTGATCTGTGTCAGAGAAAGAAGCGGGGAGAGAAGTGCGCTGTGGCAGGGACAGGTTAGGAGCCTTCTGTATATCTGGAATTATACAGATTGTGCAGTCTTTCATGCTACTGTCATACTCTCCAAAATAATACAGATATTTTATTCTGATATCACTTGCTATCTATCAAAAAAACAGAAAAAGAGCCAGTCAAGATGGTTGCAATTTGATCTGGCTCTTCACTATCCCGAGGCATGTAGCTACTTTTGCACGCTCCATCCGCCAACATCTCGCGCCCTAGTCCTCACCCGCATTGCCTCCCATCCTTCAGGCAATGATGGGGAAGTCCTCAGCAGCTGGCAAGTCGCATTCTCAGACTCCAGCACAGCCGCACACGGCACGGCAGGCAAGATGGCAGCCCCGACCTCCTCCACACAGACCCCTCCTTCCTCGCCAGCAGCTTTATTAGGAGAGAATTCCAGCGACGGGTCTGTTCTTTCCATGCCCGGTGCGTAGGTAAGCCATGGATGCAGAGAAATAAACAACTTCTGCAGTCTGAGCTTACACAGACCCCTGATAAACTTTCCTTAAACATTACTAAAGAAATAAGGGAGCTGGGGGCCCGCATCCATGATCTGGAAACAAAGATGGATGATGCCATCACAGTGATTAATATTCATGATCATGATATTACTACCAGGAGGATTAATGCGCGGGTCAGAGGAATACCAGAGTCCATAGCTGACCTCCCTGCATATATTGCTGATTTGTTACAGGATTTGCTTCCAGATTGGAATTATTATTACTATTATTATTATACAGTATTTATATAGCGCCATCATATTATGCAGCATATTACCAGCCTTTTCAGCTGATAAGGAGTGGTTTGCTTCTGCTCCTATACTGGTGCAACCAGATGTGTCACAAGCATTTATTGTGGAAGTTGACGCATCTGAAGTAGGGGTAGGAGCAGTCTTATCGCAGGGTCCTTCACCTAGTAAAAGGCGCCCATGTGCTTTCTTCTCTAAAAAACTCTCTAATGCAGAGAAAAATTATGACGTAGGTAATAGAGAGTTGCTGGCCATTAAGTTGAGGAATGGCGTCATTGGTTGGAAGGAGCGATCCACCCTATTACGGTAATTACTGATCACAAAAATCTGGCGTATTTGGAGTCGGCTAAACGTCTGAACTCAAGACAGGCCATATAGTCGTTGTTTTTTACCAGGTTCAATTTCATTGTCACCTATCGCCCCGGGGTTAAGAACGTCAAGGCGGATGCTTTGTCGCGTAGCTTTCCTGGGGGGGGGTGATTTGGAAGATCCTGGTCCGATATTGTCTGAAGGGGTAGTAATATCCGCCCTTTATCCTGATCTTGAGGCAGAGGTATTGAAGGCCCAGGAAGATGCACCGGATTCTTGTCCTTCGGGGAAGTTGATTGTTCCTTACGAATTACGACATAAGGTGTTCGAGAAACACCACTGTACAGTCCTTACAGGACACCCTGGGAACAAATCCACGGTTGATTTCATCTCTCGTAGATTCTGGTGGCCGGGGTTGCGTAAATGTGTTGAGGGCTATGTGTCAGCATGTAGTACTTGTGCTCGTGCTAAGGTGACACATACTCGGCCTCCTGGATCCCTACTTCCGTTGTCAACCCCATCCCGACCTTGGACTCATTTATCGATGGATTTTAGCACAGATTTGCCCAATTCCTCAGGAAAAACCATGATTCTGGTGATTGTTGATCGCTTCAGTAAGATGTCACACTTTATTGCATTGTGTTTGTCGATAACATTGTGAAGCTACACGGTATTCCCACGGATGTGGTGTCTGATAGGGGGACTCAATTTGTTTCCAGATTCTGGAAGGCGTTCTGCACTCGTCTGGGGATACAATTGTCCTTCTCTTCGGCCTTTCATCCTCAGGCCAAATGGACAGACTGAATGCACCAACCTGAATCTGGAGACTTATTTGAGATGTTTTGTCTCAGAGAATCAGGAGGAGTTTGCCATAAATAACCGTAGGCAGGAGTCCACTGATAAATCGCCGTTTTTTGGGGCATATGGGTTTCATCCACAATTTGGCCCATTTTCTGGTACTGAGACTTCAGGCATTCCTGAAGAGGAAAGATTTTCTTCTTCTTTGTCATCTATTTGGCAGAAAATCCAAAATAATTTAAAAAAGATGGGCAACAAGTATAAACGTATGGCTGACAAGAGACGTGTGAGTCGTCCGCACCTAAGAGTGGGTGATTCTGTGTGGCTGTCCACAAGAAACATTAAGTTAAAAGTACCTTCTTGGAAGTTGGGTCCAAGGTTTATTGGTCCATATAAGATCTCAACCATTATTAACCCAGTTGCCTGTCATCTCGAACTTACACAGGCGTTAAAGATTCATAATGTGTTCCACAAATCACTATTGAAGATATACGTCGAACCAGCGGAACCGTCTTCCTTGCCTCCCCCTCCCGTCATGGTGGACGGTAATCTAGAATTTCAGATTGCCAGGATACTGGACTCTCTATTTCTCCGTAGATCTCTCCAGTATCTCGTTCACTGGAAGGGGTACGGTCTGGAGGAGAGAATGTGGGTTCCAGCGACCGACGTTAATGCTAGTCGCCTAGTGAGAGCTTTCCACAGGGCTAATCCGGATAAGGTCGGTCCTGGGTATCCGGGGGCCACCCGTAGAAGGGGGGGTACTGTCACAGTCCCTTCCGTGACTGAGGTTAGAAGATCTGTGAGACAAGCTGCATGTGAGATTATCTGACAGTCTCTTTGTTTTTACTTGTTTCTGTGTTGTTGTTTGTAATGAGCACTCCCCTTGTATCAGCTGCAGCTGGTGGTCATTACTGCTCCTCCATTTAGTCTGGCCTCACACTTCATGCTGTGCGGTTGATATTCACTGCTGGGATGTGAAGAGCTGGTGTGTTGTCCTCTCCAGAGTTCCTGCTCTATTTGCTATTAAGATAAGTTGAACTACTTTTGGTATTTTGTGGTTCTTTTGTTGTTTACTAGGCCTCAGGGAGACACCGGGTCTTTCATAAGGGAAGGAACCAGTAGTCTCAAGCCAGACACTACTGCTAGGGCTATACAGGGCTAGTAGGGCCTAGGTTCCTGTGTATGAGCATTCCCACCATCAGAGGATATTCATACTGACAGGAGTTAGGGCAAGGTTAGGGTGTCTGCAAGGGGGTGACCATTCCCTTTTGCATAGGGATTGGAGGCCTAGTTCTCAGTTTTACCTTTCTGTTCCCCTCCCTGTTATCCGTGACAACCACTGAGCCACCATGCTGTCCATATTGGAATGTGAACGGATCCACAGGGCTTTGGGCCCTAAGAAAGCTGATGGTCCCCCCAAGAGATGTGCTTATAAAACCTACTTTCCACAAAACACAAGGAGTCCATTATGAAAGCCGCATGAAACGGGAAGGACCTGGGGTTTAGAAGGAAAGCCTTGCGACCGTTCCTCTCTACTCTACAGGATCTTGGAATAGGTTTTATTGATATGATGTTACTGACTGCACTTTATATCATTGATTGTGAGATGTTTTATAGTTAGCAATATGTAATAATGTTTCTTCTTAAGACTATGAAGCTGAATCCTAATGTCACTAGTAGCACACCATAGTGCACATGCTAGGAAGATGATTGATTTTACATGAATCCTGTTGTGTTAGGTTTGATAAATTATTATTTATTTATATATATTTTTTTACTAGGCAGTATTTTGTTTGTATTCTTCTTTCTGCCATGATGACTAATATCCTCTGTCTGTTATAATGTCAGTGGCTGTTTTCTCTATTTCTGCTAGAACAGGCTTTATTGATCTTACTGATTGCACTCTACTTTATATTATTGATTGAGAGATGTTTTATAGTGGGCAATACGTAAAAATATGAAGCTGAATCCTAATGTCACTAGTAGCGCACCATAGTGCACATGCTAGGAGGATGACTGATTTCACATGAATCCTGTCTTGTTGAGTGTGCTAAATTATTTTATTTTAATTTTTTTTTTTTTTTTTTGCTGACAACTATTTTGTTTGCACCCTTTCCTCTGCCATGATGAGTAATATGCTCTCTGTTATAATAATGTCAGTGGGGGTTTTGTCTGTTTCTGTTAGAACAGGCTTTATTGATATGATGTTACTGATTGCACTTTATATTAATTATTGCAAGATGTTTTATAGTCGGCAATACGCAATAATATGAAGCTGAATGCTAATGTTACTAGTAGCGCACCATAGTGCAATGACTGATTTTACATGAATCTTGTTCTTTTGGGTTTGCTAAATCAATTTTTTTTTTCTTTTCCTCTTCTCTCTCTCTCTGCAATATTTTGTTTGCACCCCTTCTTCTACTATGATGAGTAATATGCTCTGTCTAAGAATGTCAGTCTGCTTCTGCTAGAACAGCTCCATGGATATAATGTTACTGATTGCATTTCACTTTATATTATTGATTGCCAGATGTTTTATAGTAAGGCAGCTCCTGCCTGGGTGGGCTGAGTGCCTTACGCATTGTTTAGGCAATGCTTACTAGCAGGACGGCTCTTTTGGTAAAGACCTTTAGGCATAGGTCCTTTGGTTTTTTTACCCTTTTTTTTTTTTTCTTTTGTATTACCCTCTATTACAGTTTGGTCTATATTGTGGTATACCTCATGGTTGGTGGAAAGGCCTGCATCATATATATATTAACCTTCTCATCAGTGCAGTTTCTCTCCCCCGGGACTATCGGTGATGGCTGGGACCTGTGTAATTGTAACCCATAATGTACAGGGATTTACCTCCCCACAAAAGCAGAAGAAAGCATTTAATTATTATGCTTCCCTGAGGGCGAATATTCTTTGCTTTCAGGAAACTAGGTTTTCACAATTCTCCCGGCCTTCATATTGCTAAAAGAAATGTCCTCGGATTTTCCAAGCTTGTCCTCAAGAGAAGAGGAGAGGGGTTTGGATAACCTTTTATAAAAATATGCCCTGTCAATGAACAAAATGCTTTCTGTTTGACATGGAGCTTACAATTGTGAACTACTATGCCCCTAATCTTCACCAAATCCATCCTTTGATTGTGATAGCTACACACACTAAAGATACTCTTTTATTGATGGGTGATACTAATCTGGTTCCTGATGGCAAATTAGATAAGTCACATCTTTCAACCCAGGGACATTTTAGTTTGATCCTTCTAAATTCCCAAAAGTTCAAAGATTTTTTATTATTTATTATTTTTTATTAGATCAACTATTACTTAGTATAGCTGTTGCCGCGCTGTCCTTCTATTATGTATTCTTGGAAAGAGTTTTTCTATCCAAGAATACAGGGCACTACAGGTGATGAATGGGGACAAGTCCTTATTAATCACTTGTAGTCCTCGGACATTATAGTGGAACTGCAGAGGTAATCTGCAGTTCAGTTTCCCACGTGACGTCACAATGGAGACGAACTGCAGATTACCTCTGCAGTTCCACTACGATCTCTGGGCACCACAGGTGATAAATGGGGACATAGTATTGCAGTATTGCAGAATACTATGCAAATGGCTGTGTGAGGAGTACTACGCACCACATTCCACACAGGGAGCTCAGGCAGACACCACCTCCACCATATCCTCCTGTAGCTGCGGAAGCAGCAGCAGCGTCAGCAGTAGTGGCAGCAGGATGCCTGCTTCCAAAAGTGTAGGCCACGGCAGGGGGATTTTCTGGATGCCTGGCGAAACCTGATGCGGCCACCTCAAACAAGTGAAGTGCAGGGGCATAACCATCGAGAATGGATGAAGCGCATGGTGCATGATTACGTTGGTCAACAGGCTTGAAATCTTCCTCCACATGTCACTGATTGGCTGACACAAGGACTCACTAGGCCAACCAAGATGCCTCTGTGAACCCGCACTGCTCCTGTGCTGAGTCTGTGGCTGCCTATCACCAGACACCCTGTCTGCTGAGGCTGCCTCGGTTGAATTTTTTCACTAGTTATCGCAACATCCAGGGATGGCATTCTTTGCCAGTGTCATGACTGCCATTGTGCCAGCTAGCAATTTACTTTACATTTCTGCTGCTTCCAGGAGACCAACAACTGCAAATGAAAACCCCCAGTACTGCCACACTGATAGGTACCATTGCCTTTGCCTAATTTTTCAGCCAAGTATTGTAAGATTGAGGGTTGGCATTCATGTCATCCACTTCATGATGCAAACTAGCAATATCATCTACCTTCCTAACGTTTCTGGCACCACAGACCACAGCAACAGTGAAGGCTCACAAAACATCTTGGTCTTCGTTTAATCACAAATTTCCAATATTTGCATTAAACACTTCAGGTTGGCATTGACGATTCACTACACCCAGCTCTAGATGCCAGTTACCAATGCCGTCCACGCCCTGTCCCAGGGTTCACCGCCTCCTCCTCCTGCTGTTGCTGCTGCCACCTGCCTAGTATTCCATTAACAAAAATTGTATTACACACTTCTGGTTGTCATTGATGATGCACTACACCCAGCTCCAGATGCCAGGTACAAATGCGGTCCACGCTCTGTCCCAGAGCCCACCCAGAGTCAAGTTGGCCCATTGACTTTAACGTAATTCGCCAAATCGATTTGATGAAATTTCGCTAACCCACCGGAAGTTCGAGGAAATTTTTGCTAGACTGTCAGAGGCCTTCTCGCTCATACTTACTGAAAATGTCTGTGGATTAGTTCAGAGGCGCTGGCTTGAGGTATCCTATGCACTCAAAATGTCAAGAGCATAGAGTGTAGGAGAAAGACCCAAAATAGAGTTAAATTTTTTCTAAAGGGGGACTTCCAATTGGTTAGATCTCATTGATTTGGGTAGGCCCAGGATGCAGGGATTACTTCTCCTCCCTTTATTTATCATGGTTTCAATTTTATAAAATATAGAATTTTATACAAAAGATAACTTACAGTGAGCATCCTGAAGCTCCCTGATCATAGACATCCAGTCCATCCAGTCTCTGCTTCTTCCATCTTGTGCAAGGCCGCGGTAAGGTCAGAATTCACCCCCAACTTCATACTTCAACTATTGCTTTACGTCTGCAAACATGGAGGTCATGTTTTCCTTTTCATGTTGTGGCCTTATCATTGTGCCTTCTGGAATACCTGAAGGACTGAAATCCTGCTTTGAGGATGTATGCAAAGCAGGAGAGTCGCCAAGTGTGTCCTGATGGAGCAGCATGTAAATGGCGGGATTTTTGAGGCATCAGGAGTGAAGACTTTCTGCTTCAGACCTGAGATTCTGAAGTCAACAGAAGGAATGATTTGATGGTTACCGCAGGCAGAAATTTAAAGTTTTTAGATTTTCCATGTTTATTGAGGCTGTGTGTGGAGAATCTATGTGAGTTGTAGCCTAATAAAGTAAAGCAGGTCCATGGGGAGCTCTTACAGAACATGTCCACTCGGCACCATTTTCTGGCCTCGTCCCCAGCGCAGGCTTATAGTAGGAAAAATTACGCTACAGGCAGGCTGACACTCGCACAGATTAGGCTGAATTGGTAAAAACTTAGTTGAACACAGTCCAATAATAGCAAGTGGACTTGGCTGGAAACAGATTGAAAATAACAAACTAGCTAGGCACAGGTTTGTAGAGGCAAATATTAGGCTAGACACAAGGTGATAATGACCAAGCTTGGTAGACACAGGCTGATAATGACCAAGGCTTGGGTAGACAATAGCTGATGGTGGCAAAGACTTGGTGGTGTACATTTTGATAATGACCAATGCTTGGCTAGACACAAGCTAATGATGGCCAAGAATTGGGTGGACACAAGCTTATAATGGCCAAGGCTTGGCTAGAGACAGGCTGAAAATGACTTGACAAAAGTCACCCGATACCCTGTCTGGAAGTATCAAAGATTTGGGTCAACACAGGCTGAAGGTAACTAAGACTTGGCTGAATGCACAGCTTTCCCCAACTCTCTGCCTGTTCAGTAGAGGACATATTGATGCAATAAGTAAAGAGGGAGGATATGGGGATAGTTTATAATTTGTCACACAGGCTGCAGCTTTAAAATCTGACACTTGTTTTTTCCCTTCAGATAACCTGCAATAATGCCGCCATTATTTTCATGTTGTGGACTTATCGTTTTGGCTTCTAGCCAGCCAGGTGAGTGTATAAGCAATGGTGGATTTCATTATGAATGACATATGGAGTCTGCAGCTGGTGACATCTCATTCTGTAGATGCCATATATCCGATTGTCATGCCAATCTTTGGTCTTCAGATCTGGAGTTGGATTTGATTCACCTCAACTTGCCAGAAAATTATTAAATATGAAGGATTCCCTACACATTCATATTCTTCATTCCATATTCTATATTTGTGAGGATTAAATACATGGAAGACAAAACCTGTGTTCTTTATTAAAGTGAATTCTTCGAATCCTCTTTCAATACTACTGACTGTTCTCTAAACTTCTGGAGCTGCATACTTGTTCAAATTTAAGTAATCAAAGTAATAAAGCAAGATAGGGAGCTCAACTTGTGTACTTTTAAAGGAACCCTGTCACCACATATGTTGAAAATTTAAACATAATACTCTAGTTACAGGACTGCTGTATCAAACTGTTAGCAATTTGTAGAGATATTGCTAAATTCTGGGACCATAAAAATCTATTCAACCTATGCTGGATGGAACAGTAAGGAATTTGAGTTGGACATCCTAACTGCATTCCCCCACCTTTTTTTTAAAAGAAAGGCTTAAAATGTTTTGTTGGGTCAAAATCACCAAGAGCCAGAGCCATTGGTAGAACCCTTGGATAGCATAAGATCAATCTAAATTCATTTTCCATTCACCTCCAGTTAGGAAAATTTTTACGCAGCATTTAAAAAAGAAATTGCCCGCATATAACTGGAACTCTGCAGTTTAATTTTTCTAAACAGCCACAAATAGTTTTTTCTTATTGTTGTCTGTTTTCTGATTTTGCGGCTGTTATAGTTTTTTTTTAATATGTTTTTAAACTGATCTCTGTCCCTAATTAGTAATAGCAGAAAAAAAGCATATTGGCAAGCACTCTCTGCCACTTTATTATTCTTTTACAATATTATCTCTCCCTATTAGATGCTCCAAGCTGACCCTATTTCATTCATTTCATGCACAGTAGAACAAAATGGCAAGCACAGTCTGCCTCATTGTGTTTTTAATTCAGGTCTCTCCGTTTTAGATGCTCCAAGATGTTGCTATCTAATTGAGTAGCACAGCAGCAAAAATGTTGCCTTATTTAGCCGTGCTTTCACCATGGAGGGCCGCACCGACATAAACTCTCTGTACATTACAAAGGAAAGCTTACTGATGAAGCCACTTGCCATTGGATGATATCCTACATGCACTATATTTGACCTCAGTTTGGAACTTGGATTGCTAAAATTCCGAGTCCTGATCCAAGGTCAGGATAGCTGAAATCCAAGGTCAGGATAGCTGAAATCCAAGTCGGATTCCATTCCAACCAGAACAATCCAAACAACTGTATCTACTATCATGGTAGTTTGCCAGTGGTCAGCTGGACTATGCTTGTCCTTTCAGATCAGTAGCCCTAGATTGAAACAGTAAGGGCCATCAACGTAGCTCTGTTGCCATGGACATGTGCTGGTTGGGAACATCTGAAGAAAAAAACAAGAGTGACAACCAGCGGTGTAGTGGAGCGGGCACTTTTTACGGGAATTGGACACTCGATTTTTGCAAAGGATGCTTTGGTGGTCCGCAGTTCTGGCTGGTATGCCCCCCCCGGGGTGTCAGGGAAAGGACCCCACTTGGGGGGGGCGCACATGCCAGAGCCGCAGACCATGTCTCCCGTATTGAATTTGCAGGCTCAGGGCTGTGGGCAGGTTGTCTGTCTGAACACAACCCACCCACTCTCCCATCATAGGCTTAGACCTGCGATGGGATATTGTGTGAGTTCTGGTATCATGATGTCACTCAGGAGGAAGTTTCTTCCCTTTTGAGTGACACATAGGCAGAGGTGTAGTGGGGCGGGCAGGTAGAGTGCCCTTTCTTCTATTTTTACGACTACTGGTGATGACTCTTCTAATCCTTTAATGACAGCACAGGTTTTCTAGTCTTCAGTTGAATTGGAGTCCACATATAAGTGTACCTGCCATCACTTTGCCATAGGTGCCTGCCAAACTTGCCATAGGCTCTTCCCAAACAAGGTACAAGTCTTTATTCTGATTCTCTTGTGTGTGTGCAGTTCCTCTGCAGGGGATCTGGGTAGACGTCCAGGTAAAAGGATTTGTGGCGGATGTATCGGCGACTCTCAAGTATAAGAACAAGGAGGAGAAGGCGGTGGAAGCGGTCTTTGTCTTTCCCATGGATGAAGACTCTGCCGTCTACAGCTTTGAGGCCACAATAGAAGGGAAGACCATTGTAGCCGAGCTCCAGGAGAAGGAGGAGGTAATTAAAACAAACTCATCAGAATATATTCAAGATGAGAAATGATTATAAATTCTAAATTGTTTCATTAAACTTTTCTACAAATGTCAATGTTTAATAAAGCTCTACAAGACTTATAAGTCTTATAAGAAGATAAGACTGTCATGAAAGAACATGGTTTATCCAGCAAACCTGAAATGGATTTCCTAAATATAACTTGTTATTAGTTGGCAAATGTTTTCATTCCTGGACCAGATCTATTCCAGGTTTGCTGGATCACCCAGGTTATCTATGATAGTCTTTCTTCTCTGGTCTTGGAGAGCTTTAATATATCAGGCTCAATGCATTTTGTTCTATTTTGATACTTTTTTTTGGTCATAATGATGAAATGGCATAGTAATATGCAACTGTTTGTTCTTTGATCTGAAAAAATAAATTCTCCTTCATCTTTACCTACAAAACCGTTTAATTTCACATAAGAGGCCATCAAAATATTTACATGACAGTAACAAGTTTGCCTGTCATTTGTAGGCTCACAAAACCTACAATTAAGCCATCAGCCTGGGTGAGCAAGCCTTCCTCTTGGAAGAAGATGACAGTTCGGCAGATATTTTTAGCTGTAGAGTTGGGAATCTCCCTCCTGGTCTGGAGGCCGAGGTCACCCTGAAATATGTAAGAGAATTGACTGTAGAGGAAGATGGAGCTGTGCGTTTTGTGTTGCCGGCGATCCTTAACCCCAGATACACCCCAAAAGGTACAATTACAAATAGTTTGTTTTTTATTGTAATCCTTTGATCTGCTCTTGTTCTGATGACTCTAGTCCTGATTTTGTCCCTGTGAAGGCCTTCACAATATAGGCCCAGACAGTACAAAGGGTGTTAACTTCTATCTAATCCGAATCTGACCACTAAACCTAGCCCCTACATGTAGAATACCACTGTGTGCAATAAAGAGGTGGTCAACGCTTTTTATACAGAAAGCCTAAATTGCAGCCCATGACCAAAGGGAAGCCCGCATTATTCACTATTTATAATGATATAGAAAGCTGTCAGAGTCTCTATACATATTATAGGAATTGGTAAGAGGTAATAAACATGCTA